>NC_091317.1:35840514-35893014 GCF_038502225.1 Cherax quadricarinatus
TAGTATCTGCACTCTTAAGGAGGGGTGTTAATGTTGCAGTTTTATAACTCTAGTGTAAGTGCGCCTCTGGCAAGACAGTGATGGAGTGAATGATGAAAGTTTTTCTTTTTCGGGCCACCCTGCCTTGGTGGGAGAAGGCCGATGGGTCCCACAATTTACACCAGAGGTGGACCCCAAATATATATATATATATATATATATATATATATATATATATATATATATATATATATATATATATATATATATATATATATATATATATATATATATGTAGTGTAATGTAGTGATATCAATATGGTAATATGTAATATGAGAGTTAAAGTGTTTGCGACACTATCAATGAGTAGAGATGGTGGCTAACATGAGAACAGGTGGCTCACACCTTCATTAACTTTCACTCCATCTCTTACTATTCCCTCCGACTATCTCTGCGTCTTCCTCAATATAATTTTTTCTTCCTTTGCACTTCACACTCGCTTCCTCTGTTTCACCCTGGTGGTGGAGGGTGACACGGGAAACACAGGTTGCTAGCTTGTCATCCCACATTAACATTACATAGGACACCTTCCAGCTGTGGCTGTACATATCCTCTTTTAAGGTTACAGAGCGAGACTGCCACATGCCTGAGTTCTGTTTTAAAGTTACAGAGTGAGGCTGCCACGTGCCCGAGTCCTCTCTTACCTCTCCTAAGGTTACAGAGCGTGGCTGCCACGTATTTGAGTGCACATAGTACACCCGACTCTTCCCTGGTACGGTGATATTGTCTCTCAGCTGAACTCCACTCACCTTTGTCACACTTGCATCATCCACCTACCTGACTCCCCCCCCCCACACACGACCGAGAATAAAATGTGGAGATAGAAATCCATACGTAGCTTTAAGAATACGTATTGATAGGGCTCACGCAGCCAGTACATTTGTACCTTACACAAATGTGTCACAGCTGCAACCCATCAATGTGTTACACCTGTACCTGGCGTCTACACCACACCACCATACATGGTGTCTACTCCCCATCACCATACATGGTGCCAACCCCGCACCACCATACATGGTGTCTACCCCGCACCACCAAACATAGTGTCAACCCCGCACCACCATACATGGTGTCTACCCCCACCACCATACATGGTGTCTACCTCCCACCACCATACATGGTGTCTACCTCCCACCACCATACATGGTGTCTACCCCCACCATACATGGTGTCTACCCCCACCATACATGGTGTCTACCCCCACCACCATACATGGTGTCTACCCCCACCACCATACATGGTGTCTACCCCCACCATACATGGTGTCTACCCCCACCATACATGGTGTCTACCCCCCACCATACATGGTGTCTACCCCCACCACCATACATGGTGTCTACCACCCACCACCATACATGTCTACCTCCCACCACCATACATGGTGTCTACCTCCCACCACCATACATGGTGTCTACCTCCCACCACCATACATGGTGTCTACCCCCCACCACCATACATGGTGTCTACCCCCCACCACCATACATGGTGTCTACCTCCCACCACCATACATGGTGTCTACCTCCCACCACCATACATGGTGTCTACCCCCACCACCATACATGGTGTCTACCTCCCACCTCCATACATGGTGTCTACCTCCCACCACCATACATGGTGTCTACCCCCACCACCATACATGGTGTCTACCTCCCACCACCATACATGGTGTCTACCTCCCACCACCATACATGGTGTCTACCTCCCACCACCATACATGGTGTCTACCTCCCACCACCATACATGGTGTCTACCTCCCACCACCATACATGGTGTCTACCCCCCACCACCATACATGGTGTACCTCCCACCACCATACATGGTGTCTACCTCCCACCACCAAACATGGTGTCCACCCCCCACCACCATACATGGTGTCTACCCCCCACCACCATACATGGTGTCTACCTCCCACCACCATACATGGTGTCTACCTCCCACCACCATACATGGTGTCTACCTCCCACCACCATACATGGTGTCTACCTCCCACCACCATACATGGTGTCTACCTCCCACCACCATACATGGTGTCTACCTCCCACCACCATACATGGTGTCTACCTCCCACCACCATACATGGTGTCTACCTCCCACCATACATGGTGTCTACCTCCCACCACCATACATGGTGTCTACCCCCCACCACCATACATGGTGTCTACCTCCCACCACCATACATGGTGTCTACCTCCCACCACCATACATGGTGTCTACCTCCCACCACCATACATGGTGTCTACCTCCCACCACCATACATGGTGTCTACCCCCCACCACCATACATGGTGTCTACCTCCCACCACCATACATGGTGTCTACCTCCCACCACCATACATGGTGTCTACCCCCCACCACCATACATGGTGTCTACCCCCCACCACCATACATGGTGTCTACCCCCCACCACCATACATGGTGTCTACCCCCCACCACCATACATGGTGTCTACCTCCCACCACCATACATGGTGTCTACCCCCCACCACCATACATGGTGTCTACCTCCCACCACCATACATGGTGTCTACCTCCCACCACCATACATGGTGTCTACCTCCCACCACCATACATGGTGTCTACCTCCCACCACCATACATGGTGTCTACCCCCCACCACCATACATGGTGTCTACCCCCCACCACCATACATGGTGTCTACCCCCCACCACCATACATGGTGTCTACCCCCACCACCATACATGGTGTCTACCCCCCACCACCATACATGGTGTCTACCTCCCACCACCATACATGGTGTCTACCTCCCACCACCATACATGGTGTCTACCTCCCACCACCATACATGGTGTCTACCTCCCACCACCATACATGGTGTCTACCTCCCACCACCATACATGGTGTCTACCTCCCACCACCATACATGGTGTCTACCCCCCACCACCATACATGGTGTCTACCCCCCACCACCATACATGGTGTCTACCCCCCACCACCATACATGGTGTCTACCCCCACCACCATACATGGTGTCTACCTCCCACCACCATACATGGTGTCTACCCCCCACCACCATACATGGTGTCTACCCCCCACCACCATACATGGTGTCTACCTCCCACCACCATACATGGTGTCTACCCCCCACCACCATACATGGTGTCTACCCCCCACCACCATACATGGTGTCTACCCCCCACCACCATACATGGTGTCTACCCCCACCACCATACATGGTGTCTACCTCCCACCACCATACATGGTGTCTACCCCCCACCACCATACATGGTGTCTACCCCCCACCACCATACATGGTGTCCAGGGAAAAGCGTCACTGAAAAAAGAGCCACAATTTAAACACCATAAACAATTAAAATAAAAATATTTTAAATCAGTTATTAACTGACAGTACATGACTTGTACACGTTCACAACAATTTATTTATGACGGCAATGCACATGTAAAAAGCCTCACGTTTTATTCAATTTCTTAAGCAAAGTAAAGTAACGAAACAAAAATATCGACAATACATGACGTTTGAGATTGAAAACATCTTACATAATATCCTGTCATTACATGTATATTCCGTGTTAAGTTTGTATTGTTACTCTGTCTTTTTTTGTGATTTTTTCCTGGGTTCCCATATATTACCAATCAAAACAGAGTGCAACACCTACACTGCTCTCACTTCCACTGGCCTAGTTTACAACACCTACACTGCTCTCACTTCCACTGGCCTAGTTTACAACACCTACACTGCTCTCACTTCCACTGGTGTAGTTTACAACACCTACACTGCTCTCACTTCCACTGGTGTAGTTTACAACACCTACACTGCTCTCACTTCCACTGGCCTAGTTTACAACACCTACACTGCTCTCACTTCCACTGGCCTAGTTTACAACACCTACACTGCTCTCACTTCCACTGGCCTAGTTTACAACACCTACACTGCTCTCACTTCCACTGGCCTAGTTTACACCTACACTGCTCTCACTTCCACTGGCCTAGTTTACAACACCTACACTGCTCTCACTTCCACTGGTGTAGTTTACACCTACACTGCTCTCACTTCCACTGGCCTAGTTTACAACACCTACACTGCTCTCACTTCCACTGGCCTAGTTTACAACACCTACACTGCTCTCACTTCCACTGGTGTAGTTTACACCTACACTGCTCTCACTTCCACTGGCGTAGTTTACACCTACACTGCTCTCACTTCCACTGGCCTAGTTTACAACACCTACACTGCTCTCACTTCCACTGGCCTAGTTTACACCTACACTGCTCTCACTTCCACTGGCCTAGTTTACAACACCTACACTGCTCTCACTTCCACTGGTGTAGTTTACACCTACACTGCTCTCACTTCCACTGGCCTAGTTTACAACACCTACACTGCTCTCACTTCCACTGGCCTAGTTTACAACACCTACACTGCTCTCACTTCCACTGGCCTAGTTTACACCTACACTGCTCTCACTTCCACTGGCCTAGTTTACAACACCTACACTGCTCTCACTTCCACTGGTGTAGTTTACACCTACACTGCTCTCACTTCCACTGGCCTAGTTTACAACACCTACACTGCTCTCACTTCCACTGGCCTAGTTTACACCTACACTGCTCTCACTTCCACTGGCCTAGTTTACAACACCTACACTGCTCTCACTTCCACTGGTGTAGTTTACACCTACACTGCTCTCACTTCCACTGGCCTAGTTTACAACACCTACACTGCTCTCACTTCCACTGGCCTAGTTTACAACACCTACACTGCTCTCACTTCCACTGGTGTAGTTTACACCTACACTGCTCTCACTTCCACTGGCGTAGTTTACACCTACACTGCTCTCACTTCCACTGGCCTAGTTTACAACACCTACACTGCTCTCACTTCCACTGGCCTAGTTTACACCTACACTGCTCTCACTTCCACTGGCCTAGTTTACAACACCTACACTGCTCTCACTTCCACTGGTGTAGTTTACACCTACACTGCTCTCACTTCCACTGGCCTAGTTTACAACACCTACACTGCTCTCACTTCCACTGGTGTAGTTTACACCTACACTGCTCTCACTTCCACTGGCCTAGTTTACAACACCTACACTGCTCTCACTTCCACTGGTGTAGTTTACACCTACACTGCTCTCACTTCCACTGGCCTAGTTTACACCTACACTGCTCTCACTTCCACTGGCCTAGTTTACAACACCTACACTGCTCTCACTTCCACTGGCCTAGTTTACAACACCTACACTGCTCTCACTTCCACTGGCGTAGTTTACACCTACACTGCTCTCACTTCCACTGGCCTAGTTTACAACACCTACACTGCTCTCACTTCCACTGGTGTAGTTTACACCTACACTGCTCTCACTTCCACTGGCGTAGTTTACACCTACACTGCTCTCACTTCCACTGGCCTAGTTTACAACACCTACACTGCCCTCACTTCCACTGGTGTAGTTTACACCTACACTGCTCTCACTTCCACTGGCCTAGTTTACACCTACACTGCTCTCACTTCCACTGGCCTAGTTTACACCTACACTGCTCTCACTTCCACTGGCCTAGTTTACAACACCTACACTGCTCTCACTTCCACTGGTGTAGTTTACACCTACACTGCTCTCACTTCCACTGGCCTAGTTTACAACACCTACACTGCTCTCACTTCCACTGGCCTAGTTTACACCTACACTGCTCTCACTTCCACTGGCCTAGTTTACAACACCTACACTGCTCTCACTTCCACTGGCCTAGTTTACAACACCTACACTGCTCTCACTTCCACTGGCGTAGTTTACACCTACACTGCTCTCACTTCCACTGGCCTAGTTTACAACACCTACACTGCTCTCACTTCCACTGGCCTAGTTTACAACACCTACACTGCTCTCACTTCCACTGGCGTAGTTTACAACACTTACACTGCTCTCACTTCCACTGGCCTAGTTTACAACACCTACACTGCTCTCACTTCCACTGGCCTAGTTTACAACACCTACACTGCTCTCACTTCCACTGGTGTAGTTTACACCTACACTGCTCTCACTTCCACTGGCGTAGTTTACAACACCTATACTGCTCTCACTTCCACTGGCGTAGTTTACACCTACACTGCCCTCACTTCCACTGGCGTAGTTTACACCTACACTGCCCTCACTTCCACTGGCGTAGTTTACACCTACACTGCCCTCACTTCCACTGGCGTAGTTTCCACCTACACTGCCCTCACTTCCACTGGCATAGTTTACAAACTTATAGTTTACAAGTGATGTTAAATAACTGACAATTTGAATCAGATATAAATCGGCGCCAGTTGGTCTTCATGCCGACACTTATAGATTCACAGAGCTGGAAAGTGCACCATTTCAATGCTTCACCCATCACGTGTTGTGCGCGGGAGACTCTTCACTACAACTCACCCATCACGTGTTGTGCGCGGGAGACTCTTCACTACAACTCACCCATCACGTGTTGTGCGCGGGAGCCTCTTCACTACAACTCACCCATCACGTGTTGTGCGCGGGAGCCTCTTCACTACAACTCACCCATCACGTGTTGTGCGCGGGAGCCTCTTCACTATAACTCAAACACTGCAGCAGGACACCAGACGTTGTTTCTATCCCTCCACAACACTTACGTAGCAAGTGTTAACACAAACTCTTCTCAGGTTACAACCTGAACAACTTTTCACGTGGCTGTTCGTAGATTTACTGCAGTTCAGATCTAACATGGCGCATCAATTTAACATTTAAACTTCGGTTCGGTTTCGTTAAATTAACGCATAAAACTATACCGACCTTAATTAACCGACAATAATAAATACTAACTAGTTAAAAATATATAATAGTATAAAATAGTATAGCAATTACATAACATTAATAAATAACACTAATAAAAACTAATAAAAATTATTAATAAAAATAATACTATACAAACACTAAAACAAAAAATAACACTAAAAAACAATAACTGATAAAAAATACCTAAATAATAATAAAATTATTAATAAAAATAATAAAAGATGGTGTAGGTGTGGCAGCGAGAGGGAAGTGTTGACGGTCCACTGTGTGTGTTGACGGTCCACCTTGTGTGTTGACGGTCCACCATGTGTGTTGACAGTCCACCTTGTGTGTTGACGGTCCACCATGTGTGTTGACGGTCCACCATGTGTGTTGACGGTCCACCTTGTGTGTTGACGGTCCACCATGTGTGTTGACGGTCCACCATGTGTGTTGACGGTCCACCATGTGTGTTGACGGTCCACCTTGTGTGTTGACGGTCCATGTGTGCTGACGGTCCACCATGTGTGTTGACGGTCCACCATGTGTGTTGACGGTCCACCTTGTGTGTTGACGGTCCACCATGTGTGTTGACGGTCCACCTTGTGTGTTGACGGTCCACCATGTGTGTTGACGGTCCACCTTGTGTGTTGACGGTCCACCATGTGTGTTGACGGTCCACCTTGTGTGTTGACGGTCCACCATGTGTGTTGACGGTCCACCTTGTGTGTTGACGGTCCACCTTGTGTGTTGACGGTCCACCGGTCCACCATGTGTGTTGACGGTCCACCATGTGTGTTGACGGTCCACCTTGTGTGTTGACGGTCCACCTTGTGTGTTGACGGTCCACCTTGTGTGTTGACGGTCCACCATGTGTGTTGACGGTCCACCTTGTGTGTTGACGGTCCACCTTGTGTGTTGACGGTCCACCATGTGTGTTGACGGTCCACCTTGTGTGTTGACGGTCCACCATGTGTGTTGACGGTCCACCTTGTGTGTTGACGGTTCACCTTGTGTTGACGGTCCACCTTGTGTGTTGACGGTCCAACATGTGTGTTGACGGTCCACCATGTGTGTTGACGGTCCACCATGTGTGTTGACGGTCCACCTTGTGTGTTGACGGTCCACCATGTGTGTTGACAGTCCACCTTGTGTGTTGACGGTCCACCATGTGTGTTGACGGTCCACCATGTGTGTTGACGGTCCACCTTGTGTGTTGACGGTCCACCATGTGTGTTGACGGTCCACCATGTGTGTTGACGGTCCACCATGTGTTGACGGTCCACCTTGTGTGTTGACGGTCCATGTGTGCTGACGGTCCACCATGTGTGTTGACGGTCCACCATGTGTGTTGACGGTCCACCATGTGTGTTGACGGTCCACCATGTGTGTTGACGGTCCACCATGTGTGCTGACGGTCCACCATGTGTGTTGACGGTCCACCATGAGTGTTGACGGTCCACCATGTGTGTTGACGGTCCACCTTGTGTGTTGACGGTCCACCTTGTGTGTTGACGGTCCACCTTGTGTTGACGGTCCACCATGTGTGTTGACGGTCCACCATGTGTGTTGACGGTCCACCATGTGTGTTGACGGTCCACCTTGTGTGTTGACGGTCCACCATGTGTGTTGACGGTCCACCTTGTGTGTTGACGGTCCACCTTGTGTTGACGGTCCACCATGTGTGTTGACGGTCCACCATGTGTGTTGACGGTCCACCTTGTGTGTTGACGGTCCACCTTGTGTGTTGACGGTCCACCATGTGTGTTGACGGTCCACCATGAGTGTTGACGGTCCACCATGTGTGTTGACGGTCCACCTTGTGTGTTGACGGTCCACCTTGTGTGTTGACGGTCCACCATGTGTGTTGACGGTCCACCATGAGTGTTGACGGTCCACCTTGTGTGTTGACGGTCCACCATGTGTGTTGACTGTCCACCATGAGTGTTGACGGTCCACCATGAGTGTTGACGGTCCACCTTGTGTGTTGACGGTCCACCATGAGTGTTGACGGTCCACCTTGTGTGTTGACGGTCCACCATGTGTGTTGACGGTCCACCATGAGTGTTGACGGTCCACCTTGTGTGTTGACGGTCCACCATGTGTGTTGACGGTCCACCATGAGTGTTGACGGTCCACCATGAGTGTTGACGGTCCACCATGTGTGTTGACGGTCCACCATGTGTGTTGACGGTCCACATGAGTGTTGACGGTCCACCATGAGTGTTGACGGTCCACCTTGTGTGTTGACGGTCCACCTTGTGTGTTGACGGTCCACCTTGTGTGTTGACGGTCCACCATGAGTGTTGACGGTCCACCATGAGTGTTGACGGTCCACCATGTGTGTTGACGGTCCACCATGTGTGTTGACGGTCCACCATGAGTGTTGACGGTCCACCATGGGTGTTGACGGTCCACCATGTGTGTTGACGGTCCACCATGTGTGTTGACGGTCCACCATGTGTGTTGACGGTCCACCATGAGTGTTGACGGTCCACCATGAGTGTTGACGGTCCACCATGTGTGTTGACGGTCCACCTTGTGTGTTGACGGTCCACCTTGTGTGTTGACGGTCCACCATGTGTGTTGACGGTCCACCTTGTGTGTTGACGGTCCACCTTGTGTGTTGACGGTCCACCTTGTGTGACGGTCCACCTTGTGTGTTGACGGTCCACCTTGTGTGTTGACGGTCCACCTTGTGTGTTGACGGTCCACCTTGTGTGTTGACGGTCCACCTTGTGTGTTGACGGTCCACCTTGTGTGTTGACGGTCCACCTTGTGTGTTGACGGTCCACCATGTGTGTTGACGGTCCACCTTGTGTGTTGACGGTCCACCTTGTGTGTTGACGGTCCACCTTGTGTGTTGACGGTCCACCTTGTGTGTTGACGGTCCACCTTGTGTGTTGACGGTCCACCATGTGTGTTGACGGTCCACCATGTGTGTTGACGGTCCACCATGTGTGTTGACGGTCCACCATGTGTGTTGACGGTCCACCATGTGTGTTGACGGTCCACCATGTGTGTTGACGGTCCACCATGTGTGTTGACGGTCCACCTTGTGTGTTGACGGTCCACCTTGTGTGTTGACGGTCCACCTTGTGTGTTGACGGTCCACCTTGTGTGTTGACGGTCCACCTTGTGTTGACGGTCCACCATGTGTGTTGACGGTCCACCATGTGTGTTGACGGTCCACCATGTGTGTTGACGGTCCACCTTGTGTGTTGACGGTCCACCTTGTGTGTTGACGGTCCACCATGTGTGTTGACGGTCCACCATGTGTGTTGACGGTCCACCTTGTGTGTTGACGGTCCACCATGTGTGTTGACGGTCCACCTTGTGTGTTGACGGTCCACCTTGTGTGTTGATGGTCCACCATGTGTGTTGACGGTCCACCTTGTGTGTTGACGGTCCACCATGTGTGTTGACGGTCCACCTTGTGTGTTGACGGTCCACCTTGTGTGTTGACGGTCCACCTTGTGTGTTGACGGTCCACCTTGTGTGTTGACGGTCCACCATGTGTGTTGACGGTCCACCTTGTGTGTTGACGGTCCACCTTGTGTGTTGACGGTCCACCTTGTGTGTTGACGGTCCACCTTGTGTGTTGACGGTCCACCATGTGTGTTGACGGTCCACCATGTGTGTTGACGGTCCACCTTGTGTGTTGACGGTCCACCTTGTGTGTTGACGGTCCACCTTGTGTGTTGACGGTCCACCATGTGTGTTGACGGTCCACCTTGTGTGTTGACGGTCCACCTTGTGTGTTGACGGTCCACCTTGTGTGTTGACGGTCCACCATGTGTGTTGACGGTCCACCTTGTGTGTTGACGGTCCACCTTGTGTGTTGACGGTCCACCTTGTGTGTTGACGGTCCACCATGTGTGTTGACGGTCCACCTTGTGTGTTGACGGTCCACCTTGTGTGTTGACGGTCCACCATGTGTGTTGACGGTCCACCATGTGTGTTGACGGTCCACCTTGTGTGTTGACGGTCCACCTTGTGTGTTGACGGTCCACCTTGTGTGTTGACGGTCCACCTTGTGTGTTGACGGTCCACCTTGTGTGTTGACGGTCCACCTTGTGTGTTGACGGTCCACCTTGTGTGTTGACGGTCCACCTTGTGTGTTGACGGTCCACCTTGTGTGTTGACGATCCACCATGCCTGTAAACCTTCTCCAACTTCTATTGTTGATTCAGTGTAGATTACTGTTGTGTGAGGATAAGCTGTCAAGTGTTCCAACAACAGCATTTGTCAAGTGTTCCAACAACAGCATGTGTTGTCAAGTGTTCCAACAACAGCATTTGTCAAGTGTTCCAACAACAGCATGTGTTGTCAAGTGTTCCAACAACAGCATGTGTTGTCAAGTGTTCCAACAACAGCATGTGTTGTCAAGTGTTCCAACAACAGCATGTGTTGTCAAGTAACCCAACAACAGCATGTGTTGTCAAGTATTCCAACAACAGCATGTGTTGTCAAGTATTCCAACAACAGCATGTGTTGTCAAGTATTCCAACAACAGCATGTGTTGTCAAGTATCCCAACAACAGCATGTGTTGTCAAGTATTCCAACAACAGCATGTGTTGTCAAGTATTCCAACAACAGCATGTGTTGTCAAGTATCCCAACAACAGCATGTGTTGTCAAGTATCCCAACAACAGCATATGTTGTCAAGTATCCCAACAACAGCATGTGTTGTCAAGTATCCCAACAACAGCATGTGTTGTCAAGTATCCCAACAACAGCATGTGTTGTCAAGTATCCCAACAACAGCATATGTTGTCAAGTGTCCCAACAACAGCATGTGTTGTCAAGTGTCCCAACAATAGCATGTGTTGTCAAGTGTCCCAACAACAGCAGGTGTTGTCAAGTATCCCAACAACAGCGTGTGTTGTCAAGTGTTCCAACAATAGCATGTGTTGCTGTTGTTGGGATACTTGACAACACATACTGTTGTTGGGATACTTGACAAATACCGTTGTTGGGATACTTGACAACACATACCGTTGTTGGGATACTTGACAACACATACCGTTGTTGGGACACTTGACAACACATGCTGTTGTTGGGATACTTGACAACACATGCTGTTGTTGGGACACTTGACATGTGTTGTCAAGTATCCCAACAACAGCATGTCTTGTCAAGTGTCCCAACAACAGCATGTGTTGTCAAGTGTCCCAACAACGGCATGTGTTGTCAAGTCTCCCAACAATAGCATGTGTTGTCAAGTGTCCCAACAACAGCAGGTGTTGTCAAGTATCCCAACAACAGCAAGTGTTGTCAAGTATCTCAACAACAGCAAGTGCTGTCAAGTATCCCAACAACAGTATTTGTCAAGTATCCCAATAACAGTATGTGTTGTCAAGTATCCCAACAACGGTATTTGCCAAGTATCCCAACAACAGTATGTGTTGTCAAGTATCCCAACAACAGTATGTGTTGTCAAGTATCCAAACAACAGTATGTGTTGTCAAGTGGCCCAACAACAGTACGTGTTGTCAAGTATCCCAACAACAGTATGTGTTGTCAAGTGTCCCAACAACAGTACGTGTTGTCAAGTATCCCAACAACAGTACGTGTTGTCAAGTATCCCAACAACAGTGTGAGTTGTCAAGTGTCCCAACAACAGTGTGTGTTGTCAAGTGTCCCAACAACAGTGCGTGTTGTCAAGTGTCCCAACAACAGTGTGAGTTGTCAAGTGACCCAAAAACAGTGTGAGTTGTCAAGTGACCCAACAATAGTGTGAGTTGTCAAGTGTCCCAAAAACAGTGTGAGTTGTCAAGTGTCCCAACAACAGTGTGAGTTGTCAAGTGTCCCAACAACAGTGTGTGTTAAGTATCCCAACAATAGTGTGTGTTAAGTGTCCCAACAACAGTGTGTGTTGTCAAGTGTCCCAACAATAGTGCGTGTTGTCAAGTGTCCCAACAACAGTGTGAGTTGTCAAGTGTCCCAACAACAGTGTGTGATAAGTATCCCAACAATAGTGTGTGTTAAGTGTCCCAATAACAGTGTGTGTTAAGTATCGCAATAACAGTATGTAAGTGTCCCAACAACAGTGTGTGTTAAGTATCCCAATAACAGTGTGTGTTAAGTATCCCAACAATAGTGTGTGTTAAGTGTCCCAACAACATGACTCACGAAATCGTGATGACACGATTGCAAACAAACCATACCCCGGCCGGGATTGAACCCGCGGTCATAGTCTCAAAACTCCAGCCCGTCGCGTTAGCCACGAGACCCGCTAGCCACAGATTCGTCCAACTAGGTATATTTCTACACCATAGGAAGGTTAGCACAGGCACCACTGTGACCACAAATGCAAGTTTTTACAGACGAATCTCCAGCGAGCGTGGCCGTGACGAACTCTAGCTCAAGTCCCTTCACTGCCGTCAACATGACTCACGAAATCGTAATGACACGATTGCAAACAAACCATACCCCGGCCGGGATTGAACCCGCGGTCATAGACGGCAATGAAGGGACTTGAGCTAGAGTTCGTCACGGCCACGCTAGCTGGAGATTCGTCTGTAAAAACTTGCATTTGTGGTCACAGTGGTGCCTGTGCTAACCTTCCTATGGTGTAGAAATATACCTAGTTGGACGAATCTATGTGGCTAGCTGGTCTAGTGGCTAACGCGACGGGCTGAAGTTTTGAGACTATGACCGCGGGTTCAATCCCGGCCGGGGAATGGTTTGTCCCAACAACAGTGTGTGTTAAGTGTCCCAACAACAGTGTGTGTTAAGTATCCCAACAACAGTGTGTGATAAGTATCCCAACAACAGTGTGTGATAAGTATCCCAACAACAGTGTGTGATAAGTATCCCAACAACAGTGTGTGATAAGTATCCCAACAACAGTGTGTGATAAGTATCCCAACAACAGTGTGTGATAAGTATCTCAACAACAGTGTGTGTTGTCAAGTGTCCCAACAACAATACCTTTACCTTACCTTTGATATACCTTTAAAGAGTTTCGAGAGTTTCACTACTCTCGGAGCCCGGCCAAGGGTCAGGCTCATCAGGTGTTTGCCTGGTCAACCAGGCTGTTGCTGCTGGAAGCCCCCTGCCCCACATATCCATCACAGCCTGGTTGATCTGGCACCTGCTGAAGATAATTGTCCAGTATCCTCTTGAAAGCTTCTACACTTATTGTAGCCTTGTTTCTGATATCTTCTAGTAAGATGTTGAATAGTCTGGGAACCTGGATGTTGATACAGTGTTCCCTTATTGTCCCCACCGCACCCCTGCTCCTCGTTTGGTTTATTTTGCACTTCCTACTATATCTCTCACTCCAGTACGTTGTTATAGCAGTGTGCAGATTTGGGACCAGGCCCTCGAGTATTTTCCACGTAAATATTATCATGTATCTCTCTCTCTTCTGCTCCAGTGAATACATGTCCAAGAGTTTAAGGCGTTCCCAGTAATTTAGATGCTTTACTGGCTCAATATAAGCCGTAAACGATCTCTGTATTTGTTCCAGCCCTGATATTTTTCCCGCTTTGAACGGGAATGTCAGCACTGAGGAATATTCTAAACATGGAAGCACTAGCGATTTGAAGAGTGACACAAATGGCATTATTTCCTTTGTTTTGACAGTTGTAAACACCTACCCCGTTATCTTCCTGGCTGTCGTGATATCTTTGTTGTCTTTAAAAGAAGACATAATTATTCCCAGGTCTTTCATGTGTTGTTTACGTTCTATTTGGTGACCCTCTTGAGCTTTGTATATAGTGTTCCTTTTGAGTTCTCTTTCCATGCCTAAGCAGCTGGAACTTATCACCACTGAACGTCATGTTGTTTTCGACTGCCCACTGGAAAACTATGCTTATGTCTTCCTGTAATTCTTCAGTGTCCTCTACCGAAGTGATTTTCATGCTTATTTTAGTGTCATCTGCAAATGATACAAAAGTTTGACGGGTGCTTTTATCTATGTCTGCTATGAGGATGAGAAACAGCAGAGGTGCCAGGAGAGTGCCTTGGGGCACAGCTTTTGACCTCGCTGTTGCCGGATCTTGCCCTGTTCACTACTACGTTTTGTGTTCTGTGTGGTAGGAACCCGAAAATCCATCTGTCTACCTTCCCCGTAATGCCCAAGGCCATCATTTTGTGCGCTATCACTCCATGATTGCATCTGTCAAACGCCTTTGCAAAATCTGTGTAAATCACATCTGCGTTTTGGTCGTCTTCCAATGCCTCCGTAATTCTGTCATAATGGTTCAGCAGCTGTGACAGGCATGATCGTCCTGCTCTAAAACCATGCTGGTTCGGGTTATGTTGGTTGTGCTGGTCCATGAAATTTGTAATCTGCCGTCTCATCACTCTTTCGAAGATTTTTATGATGCGAGAAGTTAGGGCTACTGGTCAGTAATTTTTAGCTAATGCTCTACTACCTCCCTTATGCAAAGGAGCTATGTCTGCACTCTTTAAGGACTCCGGTATTTCACGTAGATCTAAGCTCTTTCTCCAAAGAATACTGAGGGCTCGTGCTAGTGGTAATTTGCATTTCTTTATAAATAGGGTATTCCATGAATCTGGTCCAGGTACTGAGTGGCTGGACATGTTAATCTATGGGATTTGTATTGTCAGTTGGTTTGTGCAGCTTTCTGATGGAGTGAAAAATATTTCTGCATTTTCTACCTTGCTGTCAATTAGTGGGTTGCTGAACACAGACTCGTACTGTTCTTTTAGGATTTCACTCATTTCCCGTTCGTCAGTATACGAATCTCCTCTCAATAATGTTACAATTCTAGCTTGGATTTTGCATATGAATATAAATATTTTGGGTTTCTTGCAGTATCCTTTATGACCCTTTGTTCCCTTTGTATCTTCTGTTAGGTATGACATCCTAAGTTTTTGCTCTAATTCAGTGATCTCTTGGCTAAGATTCTTTCCTCTGTTGCAGCATTTTTGTGTTTTTAAGCAATTCAGTAACATACCTTGTATGCTTCTTTATTCAGGTTCTCTAGGCACTGGTGGGGATTTTGGGGCTCGTGTCCGATTCCCAGGATAGCTCTTGGTTTATTTTTTCCCAGTCAGTTCTATGGTTGTTAAAATTAAACTTACTGAACATCCCGTTTCTAGCATTAGTAATGCAGTTCCCTAACCCTGAGTTAATACTCGTTTGAACTTCTATGATGTTATGATCAGAGTATATTTTTTTGTAACTTATGTCTCTGATTAGTTCCTCGTTGTTTGTTAATATCAAATCCAGTACTTTTCACAAAGCCTCATTAGTTCCCTGGTATGTGCCTGTTGAGCCAGTGTGCTTCCCGGAGATATTTCTGGTATAACATTGCATTGCGCCATCTTCCATTTCACATGAGGGAGATTAAAATCTACAAGGAGTGTTGTCAAGTGTTCCAACTACAGTAAGTTCTGTCAAGTGTTCCAACTACAGTATGTGTTGTCAAGTGTTCCAACAAGTGTTGAGAGTTGTATCAGCACTCTTTACTTATGGCCAATAATTAAACCACGGTTACTTCAATACATGAACATTCGTTCAAAATGGCTAGATTAACGGAGGGGTAACATCCTCCATCACAGTGGTAACTCCCTCACACTCACCCTGAGGTAACATCCTCCATCACAGTGGTAACTACCTCACACTCACCCTGAGGTAACATCCTCCATCACAGTGGTAACTCCCTCAAATGTGCTCCACACTCACCTGAAGAGAAGGAAAAACTATTCATCATCATAATACTGCAAGACATATCTGTATCTAGCTGGCCTCTTTTGTGAATATTTCTGAACCTTTCAAGTATTTGCAACAATAACAATGCTTGGCAGTGTGTCACTTGTCTGCAACTACTTTTTGAAAGCCTCAGTTGGGAGGCTTCCGTTCCATAATGAGAATCATATCAAATATTTCACTGTGGTTTCAGTAGTTGTTTGGTGGGGGTGGGGGTGTGGGGGAAGGGAAGGAGGAAGGCGTTTTCATGCGTCACCCACACTGATAACACTATCACCAACAGGATACACGGACACAAACAGAATATACACACAATCACTTGGTATACAAAAATCGTCTTCCACGAAACTAGCTACATTCATATTAGAATACTAAGTGATAAGAAGGCAGAAGAATAGTAATAAAGATGTGGGAGTATACACGGTGGAGAGTGCAGTCCCTCAAACATCAACACTGATTCATGTTTTCTGGTATATATCATTAACTTAAAAAATAAATTAAATCACATGGAGCACTGTTTGTGGATGACGAAGTTAACGTTGAGGATAACAACCGGAGACGACAGAGAGATGCTGCAAGAAGATTAAGAGACTGTAAACATCATCAAGGTGGCTTCTTCAATTCAATCGTGATAAATGCAAAATAAATGAAAATAGTGAGAACTCAAGATACAGAATACAACTTCAGAGAAGGAACGCTGAACACATTGTGCAGGGAGAGATGTGGGAGTAAGCATCGCACCAAACTTATCACTATGTACAGGCAGTCTCCCACCACTTATTCAATCACCTTTGCCAGAAGAGTGCTGACATCACAGATGGCCCTCCGAACTGCAACATCCCCACCGCATACAGAATGCAAGCACTGTACTTCCCACCAAGACTCAAGTCTGGCTAACTGGTTCCCTGAATCCCTTCGTATGTTACCTTGCTCACATTCCAACAGCACTTCAAGTCATAAAAACCACTTGCCTCGACTCCTGTCCAAGAAGCTCAAACAAACCTACTGGATGTCCAAGCCTCCAGCACTCTAAAACCCTTTTATGCCATCCCTGAAATGTTTCCTGGGACGACCCCCCCCCTTCCTTCCCTCAACCTCCTCTTAGTCGTACTTTGCTAAAACCTCTCTAAATGTCCAAGCCACCTCAACAACCCCTTCTCAGTCCTCTGAATTAGACACTTGTGCAACACTTATCAAGACTTAGGGAATATTACCTCAAACCTGATCCTCAGCCCTTCTTCTCTGTATTGGACTGAGGAAGCCAATGGTTGGCGAAACCTTTCCACAAACATACTAGAGTGTTGCACAAGTGTCTAAATCATCATCCTGTCAGTTCTCTAAACCACCATTATTATTATTATGGTGAGCGCTAAACCCGTAGGGATTATACAGCGACTGTAGGGGAGGGATGGAAGGCATTCAGGATTAATTCAAGAAACTGGTTCTAAATCATTTATCTAAACCTATGAACAGTACTTCTGGTAACCTGCACACAATCTCCCAGCTCCGAATTCTCTACATAAATGAAGTTCACACGACACTTGGCCCTCAGACACAACATCACCATGGCCTCCAGGCTGCTACTCACTGCAACGTTTAAAACCCATACTCCACCACCCATATAACTATTGGTACCACTTTACTCTTGTACATTTTTCCGTTTGTCTCCAAAGTTCTCTCTCTCTCTCTCTCTCTCTCTCTCCACTGATGCGTCATTGAACCTCCCACCTTCTTCTCGTTAATTATATGGTCAATATACTTATAACATCAAAAGCGTAAACAAACTAGCTAACCTACATACAGTTTTCTTGAACAAAGATTTGTTTAGGACATTGTACACTACGCACGTTAGACCCATCTTGGAGTATGCTGAGCCAGCAGGGAACCCGCACCTCATCAAGCACATACGAAACTAGAGAAAATCCAAAGGTTGGTAATGAGGTTGGAGCTTATCTGAGGTAGACTACAAGAAGAAACCTCAGCTCAAACTGATTAGTAAAGATAAGGACATGGTGTTTGAGATAAAACTCAACTAGTAATGGCAAAGTAACAAATATCTCAAGGGAACAGAGCAGCTACTACTATTAACCTGACCGGTCTTCTAACTTTCTCATCTTCACCTGACGTGTCTTCTTTCTCATATTCACCTGACCTGTCTTCTAACTTTCTCATCTTCACCTGATCTGTCTTCTAACTTTCTCGCTCAAACGTGACTTGATAAGTCACGTTTGAGCAAGAAACTAGAGCGAGTGATGATAAAAAGGACATGACAGCCCTGGAATAACGCAATGAGCCTCACGAGCCTTACTGCGTTATTCCATGTGTGGCATCATTCTCACTAATAACAGGTTGGAAAACTTACTTCAATTAGCCTTAAACCCGCCCACCTCTGAGAGAAAGTGAGTCAATATTTACGTTAACGAAAAGTTCTCAGAAGCAACAAGGAAAACGTGTTGGTCTAGCATGGGAGTGGCTACTCTCCCTCCCTCCACGTTGAAGGTGGAGGGCGGGAGAGTAGCCGATCATCACTGCAGTAGCCGCTCATCACTGCAGTAGTCACTCATCACTGCAGTAGCCACTCATCATCACTGCAGTAGCCACTCATCATCACTGCAGTAGCCACTCATCACTGCAGTAGCCACTCATCACTGCAGTAGCCGCTCATCATCACTGCAGTAGCCGCTCATCACTGCAGTAGCCGCTCATCACTGCAGTAGCCGCTCATCACTGCAGTAGCCACTCATCACTGCAGTAGCCACTCATCACTGCAGTAGCCGCTCATCACTACAGTAGCTGATCATCACTGCAGTAGCCACTCATCACTGCAGTAGCCGCTCATCATCACTGCAGTAGCCGCTCATCATCACTGCAGTAGCCACTCATCATCACTGCAGTAGCCAATCACTGCAGTAGCCGCTCATCACTGCAGTAGCCACTCATCATCACTGCAGTAGCCGCTCATCATCACTGCAGTAGCCGCTCATCATCACTGCAGTAGCCGCTCATCACTGCAGTAGCCACTCATCACTGCAGTAGCCGCTCATCACTGCAGTAGCCACTCATCATCACTGCAGTAGCCACTCATCATCACTGCAGTAGCCGCTCATCACTGCAGTAGCCGCTCATCACTGCAGTAGCCACTCATCACTGCAGTAGCCGCTCATCACTGCAGTAGCCACTCATCACTGCAGTAGCCACTCATCACTGCAGTAGCCGCTCATCACTGCAGTAGCCGCTCATCATCACTGCAGTAGCCACTCATCATCACTGCAGTAGCCACTCATCATCACTGCAGTAGCCACTCATCATCACTGCAGTAGCCGCTCATCACTGCAGTAGCCGCTCATCATCACTGCAGTAGCCACTCATCACTGCAGTAGCCACTCATCATCACTGCAGTAGCCGCTCATCACTGCAGTAGCCACTCATCACTGCAGTAGCCGCTCATCACTGCAGTAGCCACCCATCATCACTGCGGTAGCCGCTCATCACTGCAGTAGCCACTCATCACTGCAGTAGCCACTCATCACTGCAGTAGCCGCTCATCATCACTGCAGTAGCCGCTCATCATCACTGCAGTAGCCGCTCATCACTGCAGTAGCCGCTCATCATCACTGCAGTAGCCACTCATCATCACTGCAGTAGCCGCTCATCACTGCAGTAGCCGCTCATCACTGCAGTAGCCACTCATCACTGCAGTAGCCACTCATCATCACTGCAGTAGCCGCTCATCATCACTGCAGTAGCCGCTCATCATCACTGCAGTAGCCACTCATCATCACTGCAGTAGCCGCTCATCACTGCAGTAGCCGCTCATCATCACTGCAGTAGCCGCTCATCACTGCAGTAGCCGCTCATCACTGCAGTAGCCACTCATCATCACTGCAGTAGCCACTCATCACTGCAGTAGCCACCCATCACTGCAGTAGCCGCTCATCATCACTGCAGTAGCCGCTCATCACTGCAGTAGCCGCTCATCATCACTGCAGTAGCCACTCATCACTGCAGTAGCCGCTCATCATCACTGCAGTAGCCACTCATCACTGCAGTAGCCGCTCATCATCACTGCAGTAGCCGCTCATCATCACTGCAGTAGCCGCTCATCACTGCAGTAGCCGCTCATCATCACTGCAGTAGCCACTCATCATCACTGCAGTAGCCGCTCATCACTGCAGTAGCCGCTCATCATCACTGCAGTAGCCACTCATCACTGCAGTAGCCGCTCATCATCACTGCAGTAGCCACTCATCATCACTGCAGTAGCCGCTCATCATCACTGCAGTAGCCGCTCATCATCACTGCAGTAGCCACTCATCATCACTGCAGTAGCCGCTCATCATCACTGCAGTAGCCGCTCATCATCACTGCAGTAGCCACTCATCATCACTGCAGTAGCCACTCATCATCACTGCAGTAGCCACTCATCATCACTGCAGTAGCCACTCATCATCACTGCACAATGGGATGGAGATATCTTCATAAAATAATAAATTTCTCCGGTGCATGGGATAGGCTATGCTGAGAGATGACAATTCCCAAGTGATAGTAACTCCAGCTCAGTCTATGATGGAAGGAAACCTTCGAAGATCCCGTTACTGATAAATCCTTAATGGAATACTTGACGACATCTACATCACTGTCTTCCACCTCAGTCTAACATTTTTCAACAACTTGTATGAGCATCATCCTGCATGACAGAGTAACAAGTTAGCTTTTATCACCATGCAACTGTCGTGTATAACTGGGTAGCACCACACTTTATATATTGAATTTAAAAAAAAAAAAAAAACTGGTAAATGTAATATCTGATATGGTCATCGACCTGCTAGTGTGCCATCTCAGACTCCTTCCATCTTGTGTGTGACCTATCACGTGTGAGGTGACGGAATATTCTAGGGAAAATATACCTATATTTTACTTCACATTGTATATAACTGTTGAGTCACGAAATCGTAATAACACATTGAAAACAAATCACGAAACGAATGAGGTTTCAACCCATGACAGATGAGTCGCATCTACCATGGTTCAATCCCCACCCGTTCCCTGATTTAACTATTATGTATAATGAGGCAGCTACACTGCTGTTGTATCCAGCTTCTTTGATTTTAAAAATAAGAGTTAAACTTGTGCGAGTCATATAGCGTTGACCACCATATATAATAATAATAATAATAATAATAATAATAATAATAATAATAATAATAATAATAATAGCGTTCAACTGACACGCGCCCAGATTCGATTCCCTGTCAGGGTGAAATGAATGGACACTTTTCCTTAAACCCATAATACCCAGGTAGGAAAAACAGGTAACTGTTGGAGTCGCACCCACAGGAAAAAAAAACTGTTGTAAAACTGGGGTATAGGTGGGAGTTCTACCGTGTGTACCTGATGACCTGAAGACGAGTCTGGTGATCACTGCCCTCGTGGCCCTATCTCAGACCCGGCCTCCTGGTTATGATCTGATCAACTAGGTTGTTGGCGACTGGCGCACGCCCGACTGAACTTTCAAGACAAGAGATGCTGATCCAATGATGATATTCTTCAAGCCCCTTGTTCTCTCCAGGCTGCAATACTGCTGTATACTGACGGCTAACTGCAAGGGAAGAGAGACTGCTGAACTGGAAAACGGAAATCCCTCCATTTTCATTCCGGTGAGCCGGTTTGGGACCAATCCTTCCAGTATCTTCCAGATGTTTATTATAATGTATGTTCCTCACCTACATTCTAGGGACTTCCAGAGCTCCCAGTAATTTAGATGCTTGACTGACGTTATACTAGCTGTGAAGGTTCTCTGTACATTTTCCAGTTCATCAATTCTGCCAGTCTTGAAGGAAGCTGTTAGTACACAGCAATATTTCAGCTTGGAGAGAACGAGTGACCTGAAGAGTGTCATTGGTTTGACATCCTTTGTTTCGATTATTCTAGTTATCCAACCTATCATGTTTCTTAAAGTTGCGATAACGTTATTGTGCTCTTTGAACCTGAGAACTTCTGACATTATCACTCCCAGGTCCCTCACATTTGACTCAGGCTTTACTGAGTGTCTTGCATTCTTGGTTTTTTTTTCCAAGGTATAATAACTGAAAACATCATACTGTCATTGGCCCACTGGAAGATCTGGTTTATATCTTCTTTGAGACTCACTCTGTCTATGGATGCATAAGAGGTATTACTAACAGACTTCTGGCAGTCAAGAGGGAACTGCCGAAGTTCCTAAAATCAGTGCCCGACCAGCCACGCTGTGGTTAGTACGGCGGACTGCGTGCGGTCAGCAGCAACAGCCTGGTTAATCAGGTCTTGATCCTCTAGGCCTAGTCTAGAACCGGGTCGCGGGGGCTGACCCCCAGATACGGCCTTTAGGTATCCCGCTCTCTCTCTCTCTCTCTGATGCATTCAGTTTTACCTCTGTTTTCGCCCTTCGTTTTAGCCTCTGAAGAGTCTTTCTCTCTCTCTTGCATCTTCTCTTCTGTCTAGGTACTGGTTAATTTTGTCCTGATACTACCAGACGAGCCTGGATCAAGGCCGGGCTCTGGGAGTCAAAAACTCTCGGAACTCATCAAAGGTATATCAAAGTTTTTCGGCTGGCCCGAAAAAGAAAAGCTTTCATTATTCACTCGATCACTGCCTTGCCAGAGGTCGCTCACACTACAGTTATAAAACTGCAACATTAACATCCCTCCTTCAGAGTGCACTGTACTTCCCATCTCCAGGACTCGAGTCTGGTCTGCTGGTTTCCCTGAATCCCTTCATAAATGTTACTCTGCTCACACTCCAACAGCACGTCAAGTCCTAAAAACCATGTCTCCAATCGCTCCTATCTAACACGCTCACGCATGCTTGCTGGAAGTCAAAGCCCCTTGCACGCAAAACCTCCTTTATCCCCTCCCTCCAGCCTTTCCTAGGCCGGCCCCTACCCCCGCAGTAACTGCAGCATTGCTGATAGTTATATCCCTGTAACTACAGCACTGCTGATAGTTACATCCACTGTAACTGCAGTCTTGCTGATAGTTATATCCACTGTAACTGCAGCACTGCTGATAGTTACATTCACTGTAACTGCAGTCTTGCTGATAGTTATATCCAGTGTAACTGCAGCACTGCTGATAGTTACATTCACTGTAACTGCAGTCTTGCTGGAAGTTATATCCACTGTAACTGCAGCACTGCTGATAGTTACATTCACTGTAACTGCAGCACTGCTGATAGTTACATTCACTGTAACTGCAGTCTTGCTGATAGTTACATCCACTGTAACTGCAGTCTTGCTGATAGTTATATCCAGTGTAACTGCAGCACTGCTGATAGTTACATTCACTGTAACTGCAGTCTTGCTGGAAGTTATATGCAGTATAATTGCAGCGTTGTGATAGTCGTATCCAGTGTAACTGCTGGTCTGCTGGAGTTACTGAATATTCTGTGTAAGAAACTCTGGTTCGGTTGCGAATATTCCAGTGTTGGATGTGAGGTGTGGGCACACTGCGATAAGGTTTACCCACTAACATTACCACCCACCTAAGATTTTACCCACTAAGACCACCACCCACCTAAGGTTTAACAAGACAACACTATCACCCACCTAAGGTTTTGCCCACTAAGACCACCACTCACCTAAGGTTTAACAAGATAACACCACCACCCACCTAAGGTTTTGTCCACTAAGACCACCACCCACCTAAGGTTTAACAAAATCATCCATCTAAGGGTTCACCTACTAACGCCACCACCCACCTAAGGTTTAACAATACCACCACCCATATAAGGTTTTACAAAATAATACCATCGCCCATCTAAGGTTTAACCCATTACCACAGGACCCACCTAAGGTTTACCCTACTAACTCCACCACCTAGGTTCGTCGGCAGCAACCCTCCATATAGAGACAAAAACATGAGAGTAGATGAGTCAGGGCACAAGACAACACTAGCAGCTCTTGGCACACCCACCACCACCAGTGCCACACCTCAAGTCCCGCCTGCTGGCTGGCACTATACCATACATCTGCAGTGCCACGCCCTCCTGCAGTGTCACCACACCACTTACACCCAACCAGTGCTCACTTTTTTTACAATGCTTAATTTACACACTAAAAACTGTTTAACCTATTTCAGCCCTGTCTTAGGGATACTGCCATTATCCAAGGTGCGACACAAACAGTTAACACTCTGGCACCTACTTGCTGGTTTGTGAAGAGGGACAGTAGGTGTGAAGAATCCTACCTACCCGGAAATAGAGTCCGGGTACTTTCGGTTGCGAGCTGCATACTCTACTGTTAAGCTAGATATCATCTGTAGTCACCACACCAAGAGCACATAGGTGTGACCCTGGGGTCATGTGCCTGCTGAGTACCTAATTAGGTTACAGATTACCAGGCGCCTCCTGCAATAACTGGAAGACTTGTTTGTTCTGCCGGAAGGTTGAATAACAGTGAACCTGGAATGTCAACACTGCTAACTGTGGTTCTGGTTTCCCTACTTCTCACGGTGCTTATTCTTTACCACCTACTCATCTTCCTCTCTCTCCGTCGAGTCATAATTGTCAAATGTTCTCTAATAGCAGCTATGGCACCCAATAACTCAGGCACAAGTGCTGCATGTGTGGGCATGTAGTTCAGTGGAACACTTCATTCATACTGCTCTCAAAATTTCGCTCATTTCATTTTCATCATTGTATGAACCTCCCGTGATTAGTGCGCCAATTATAGAGGTGCTTTATATTAAGGATTTTCTTTACCTATTTCCTGCAAGGCTTTTTATTACTTTTGTGTATTTGTTCTGTGTGGTATGTTTTAGTGTGCTCTGTATCGGTAATCTCTCGAGGTAAATTATCGTTTCTTCCCTGTGACATTTGCTCGTGTTTAATAACACTCCCACAACCCTACATCTTTTTCTATACTTTCTTCTACGTTCTCCAGAAATTATACAGACCTCGTATGCTTCTGTATTCAGATTTTCCATGCACTGCTGACTAAGTTTCTCAAACCAGTTCCTGATTAGTTGAGCTGTGGTTCGTACGTTGGACGGCCTGAGATCAGGAGTAACAGCCTGGTTGATCAGGCCCTGATCCACCGGGAGGCCTGGTCTGGGACAAGGCCGCGACACCGTTGACCCACCAAAACATCCCTCAGGTGTGGGTTGAGAGCCCAGGACTTCAGCGTTCTAGGCAACACACACACACACACACACACACACACACACACACACACACACACACACACAAACGCGCGCGCACAAGAAAAAACTAAGAAAATTAACAATAAAAGCTACTTGCACAAACGAAAAAATACAATACAATCGCATCAGTAAAAAATATCCCATTAAATCGTTGTTGTCAAAACTCTCATAAAAGACCCATCGTCAGGATCGTACAGGCGCCCTGGTCAGACCTGGAGAGAGTTCCGGGGGTCAACGCCCCCGCGGACCGGTCTGTGATAAGGCCTCATGGTCGATCAGGGCCTAATCAACCAGGCTGTTACTGCTGGCCGCACGTAATCCAACGTACGAACCACAACCCGGCTGGTCAGGTACTGACTTTAGGTGCCTGTTCAGTGCCTGCTTGAAGACAACCAGGATTCTATTGGTAATCCCCCTGATGTACGCTGGGAGGCAGTTGAACAGTCTTGGGCCCCTGACAGTTATTGTGTTGTGTCTTATCGTGCTAGTGGCACCCCTGCTTTTTAATGGGGGATGTTGCATCGTCTGCCGAGTCTTTTGCTTTCATAGGGAGTGATTTTCGCGTGTAAGTTTGGTACTAATACTTCTAGGATTTTCCAGGGATACATAGATCTCTCCCTCCTGCGTTCTAGGGAGTACAGGTCTAGGAACTTCTAGCGTTCACAGTAACTGAGGTGGTTTATCGCAGTTACGCGAGCCGTGCCGTGAGGCCTAAGATGTGGGCAAACAATTGAAATGTGTTGCGCAGTCAGTTCCACAATACAGTTTCGAATTAGTCATGTCACTGCAGCTGAGGATGTTCAGAACTGAATTTACAGATAACCTGCACTTAGTTCAGGAAACTTACGACGACGTTTTGTCCGTCCTTGATCACTGTAACTTGACAATGATCAAGCATGGATCAAAACGTCGTCACAAGCTTCCTCTCCCAAGTACGATTTATTTGTGCATTATTTCAGCCACAGTATTTTGACTTAGTCTGTTCTGACCTGAAAATTGATTCTTTGGTAAAGAGTGACTTAACAAAACTTGCCTCTGAGACAGAAGCAGTAGGTCAAACACCTACCAGTGTTCCAGCAAACTCTTCATTACCTACTTTAGAAAGACATCTGCATGAAAAAAAAACTATTTTTAGACTTGATCGTGATGAGGTTAAGAGCCACGTAAGTTCCCCCGTCTTCTAACACGTTCATTTTTCCACTGTAATCTACCTAGTCCATAATTACTATCGCATTTGCTTCGTTTCGTAGGGTGAAGTCTAGGATCTTTCCTTAATTCGTGAAGTCTAGGAAAGATTCTAGATTTCACCTTAAGAAACAGACAGAGCAAATGCGATAGTAATTATGGACAAGATAGAATATAGGGAAAAAATAACCCAGAAGACGGGAGAACTAGATGCGTCTTAAAGCAGAGTATTAACCATGATGAGGAGAGCTACCTTTGATGCTCTAGTACAAGCATCACCAAACATAAGGAACCAGCATCATCTATCTCGTTAAAAGACTTAATGATGATGTTTTTAATTTTCAATAGATGCTTTTAAGTGGGTGAAGAACATTGTTAATGGAATAATTCAATTTCATTTTATTGTAATACTAAATAAAAACAGAGCCTAGACACCCATTTTCACTTGTAACTACCTGCTTGTATTACCTCTCAGCATTTCTGTTTTTTTTTTTTTTCACAGCAAATGAGGTCGTCAGTAAAATTACAAAGGCAAGATTTCTTCCGTTGAGGCCGAACTCCCTTAAAAAAATTAGATATATTTTGTCAATGACAATGTAAAAAAAAAAATAACCAAAATTAAGTTAGAAATCTCACCTAACTCAACTTTACACATATAACACGTTTAATAAATAATATCAAATTCAAAACACTTAGGCATCAGGTGTAATGATGGATACAATGCCTTGGGTCAGAGAGTAGCCGCGTCCTAGAGATGGTGGCCGAAACACAGAACCACTAGTGCAGTGACTTTCATGTAACGTATCACTGAAGCGTTGCCATACATGACTTCTATTATGTTTACCAGTGAGTGAGTGAGTGTGTGTGGGGTGGAGGGGGAGGGGATGAAGTTGGTTCCTGGACACATTAGAGGGAAGAAAGATCTCACCATGATCGAAATCTTCTTTCTCTTCCCTCTCAAGGGAGGGAGAGAGGGAAGGCGGGGGCGGGGGGGGCGGGTGTGTGTGTGTGTGTGTGTGTGTGTGTGTGTGAGAGAGAGAGAGAGAGAGAGAGAGAGAGAGAGAGAGAGAGAGAGAGAGAGAGAGAATGATGGTGGTGTAGTACAGCCAAGATGGACGCTTCTCAGCTCTCTCATAACCACAGCAAATTACACACTCCAATTGTTCACAGTCATGCGAGCAAGAGACATGTGTGAAGGTTAACCAGTGTTGCTGCTGTCACCAGTGTTACTGCTGCCTACGAGTGTTGCTCCTGTCACCAGTGTTACTGCTGCCACCAGTGTTGCTGCTGTCACCAGTGTTACTGCTGCCTACGAGTGTTGCTCCTGTCACCAGTGTTACTGCTGCCACCAGTGTTGCTGCTGCCTACGAGTGTTGCTGCTGTCACCAGTGTTACTCCTGCCTACGAGTGTTGCTGCCGTCACCAGTGTTGCTGCTGCCTACGAGTGCTGCTGCTGCCTACGAGTGTTGCTGCTGTCACCAGTGTTGCTGCTGCCTACGAGTGTTGCTGCTGTCACCAGTGTTGCTGCTGCCACCAGTGTTGCTGCTGCCTACGAGTGTTGCTGCTGCCTACGAGTGTTGCTGCTGTCACCAGTGTTACTGCTGTCACCAGTGTTACTGCTGCCTACGAGTGTTGCTGCTGTCACTAGTGTTACTGCTGCCTACGAGCGTTGCTGCTGCCTACAAGTGTTGATTCTGTCACCAGTGTTACTGCTGCCTACGAGTGTTGCTGCTGTCACCAGTGTTGCTGCTGCCTACGAGTGTTGCTGCTGCCTACGAGTGTTGCTGCTGTCACCAGTGTTGCTGCTGCCTACGAGTGTTGCTGCTGTCACCAGTGTTGCTGCTGCCTACAAGTGTTGATTCTGTCACCAGTGTTACTGCTGCCTACGAGTGTTGCTGCTGTCACCAGTGTTGCTGCTGCCTACGAGTGTTGCTGCTGTCACCAGTGTTGCTGCTGTCACCAGTGTTACTGCTGCCTACGAGTGTTGCTGCTGTCACCAGTGTTGCTGCTGCCTACAAGTGTTGATTCTGTCACCAGTGTTACTGCTGCCTACGAGTGTTGCTGCTGCCTACGAGTGTTGCTGCTGTTACCAGTGTTACTGCTGCCTACGAGTGTTGCTGCTGTCACCAGTGTTGCTGCTGCCTACGAGTGTTGCTGCTGTCACCAGTGTTGCTGCTGCCTACGAGTGTTGCTGCTGTCACCAGTGTTGCTGCTGCCTACGAGTGTTGCTGTCACCAGTGTTGCTGCTGCCTACGAGTGTTGCTGCTGTCACCAGTGTTGCTGCTGCCTACAAGTGTTGTTGCTGTCACCAGTGTTGCTGCTGCCTACAAGTGTTGCTGCTGTCACCAGTGTTGCTGCTGCCTACGAGTGTTGCTGCTGTCACCAGTGTTGCTGCTGCCTACGAGTGTTGCTGTCACCAGTGTTGCTGCTGCCTACGAGTGTTGCTGCTGTCACCAGTGTTGCTGCTGCCTACAAGTGTTGTTGCTGTCACCAGTGTTGCTGCTGCCTACAAGTGTTGCTGCTGTCACCAGTGTTGCTGCTGCCTACAAGTGTTGCTGATGTCACCAGTGTTACTGCTGAAGCCAACAAAATCTTCGAGGCCTCTCAACAACCTTCACATCAAAAGGCAATTCTGAATATATCTTCCAGAGCGAACGTTTACAAGTAGTGTGAGAGCATCTCTCACAGCCTGGCCAACCAGATCCCATGGAAGGTGGTGTGGTCAGAGAGAGTCGCAGGGGCGATGACTCCACGATTATTATAACAATATTCTTTATTTCTACAAGTACATGATACAACTTAAACACACCTAGCTGACATCAATGACATACTATATAGAAAGCCTATTTATGCACACAACATTTCGGGCCAATTAGGTAAATTTTGTCCTCAGAATGCGTCCCACACCAGTCGGCTAACACCCAGGTACCTACTTTTTTCTAGGTGAACAGGGACAGCAGGTGTCTTAAGGAAACACCCAAAAGTTTCCACCCGCACCGAGGATCGAACCACGGACCTCAATGTACAAGCTGAGTGCGCTACCAACCGAGCTACGGGACATATTTGGACACAAATGGTTCAGAGAACAGACAGGATAATGAATTAGATACCTGCGCAACACTTGGGTATCTTCCCTGTGGAAGTGGCGGCCTCAGTCCAATACACAGAAGAATACTCAATATTGTGTAAGTTTATTAATTACACAATCTCAATTATTACTGTCAACACACACACGGCCTTGAAAGCGAGAATATAATGATAATATACATTGAGAAGCGCTAATCCCGTAAGGGTCATATAGCGTCTGGGGAAATGTGAAGTAATCAGGTTTGATTTAACGAGAGTAGGTCCAATGCCTTGGAACATGAGATTTTTGCCTGCCTTAAGGCAACTTTTTCAAGGGAAAGCGAGCACGAGGGTGCGCGAAACATCTGTGTAACATACTGAATAAAGTGCACGATATTACTCATGGTTGGTGCCATCATGGTTGTTGAAGGTTCATCAACCAAGATACTGTCCATCATGGTTGTTGAAGGTTCATCAACCAAGATACTGTTCATCATGGTTGTTGAAGGTTCATCAACCAAGATACTGTCCATCATGGTTGTTGAAGGTTCATCAACCAAGATACTGTCCATCATGGTTGTTGAAGGTTCATCAACCAAGATACTGTCCATCATGGTTGTTGAAGGTTCATCAACCAAGATACTGTCCATCATGGTTGTTGAAGGTTCATCAACCAAGATACTGTCCATCATGGTTGTTGAAGGTTCATCAACCAAGATACTGCCCATCATGGTTGTTGACGGTTCATCAACCAAGATACTGCCCATCATGGTTGTACCACCATGTTCAGCCTGGACTGAACATATATATACTCCAGGCTGAGGGACTGATTACCTCAAACTCCTCATCTTCCACCTTTCTCTGCATTGGACTGAAGAAGCCACTGTGTGACAAAACTTTTCCAGAATAAAGATACCTAAATGTTGCACAAGCGTCTCATTTAACAATATACCTTTACCTTTGAAATACCTCTGAAGAGTTTCGAGAGTTTCGCTACTCTCGGAGCCCGGCCATAGGCCGGTTTTGTGAACCATTTATTCACATTGTCCACAGAGCACCTACATATGCAAATAATCCTTTAAATCTTGCCTTACATACAGTACACCAGTTCTGAAAATTTCAAGCCGATAGAACAAGGCGTTCTTGAGTAATAAACGAAAATTTGGAGAAATCTTTTTTTTTTTTTTGGCTGACAATATTCCGAAAGTAGTAAAAACTATTCTCTTTTAAACTTAAAAGGATTTTTAGAAATTGCTGCCGAAGTGGCTAATATATTGTGCACCCCAGAGCCATCCTGTGGAGGACAGCGTATGAGCAGACTGATATACAATAGGCCTAAGAACTAGGCCCCAAAATAGCACATCTGCATTTATATCTGACCTACCTGTTGTAGCAAGATTTATATTTGCTAAATATGACTGGTATCTTATTTCCATTAATAAAATACTGACATATCACCTAGGTTATTATACTGTCTTTATAGTCATCAATATCACCTAGGTTATTATACTGTCTTGTCTTTATAGTCATCAATATCACCTAGGTTATTATACTGTCTTTATAGTCATCAATATCACCTAGGTTATTATACTGTCTTGTCTTTATAGTCATCAATATCACCTAGGTTATTATACTGTCTTTATAGTCATCAATATCACCTAGGTTATTATACTGTCTTGTCTTTATAGTCATCAATATCACCTAGGTTATTATACTGTCTTTATAGTCATCAATATCACCTAGGTTATTATACTGTCTTTATAGTCATCAATATCACCTAGGTTATTATACTGTCTTTATAGTCATCAATATCACCTAGGTTATTATACTGTCTTTATAGTCATCAATATCCCCTAGGTTATTATACTGTCTTTATAGTCATCAATATCACCTAGGTTATTATACTGTCTTTATAGTCATCAATATCACCTAGGTTATTATACTGTCTTTATAGTCATCAATATCACCTAGGTTATTATACTGTCTTTATAGTCATCAATAGGTTTAGGCAGAATTTCAACATTTTACCCTCGTGTCTCAGGGAAACCTTACATAAAAATTATGTATCATTACTATCTTTCATTTTCTTTTATAAACTTAAACTTCATAAGGAAAATATATTTTTCTGATAATCGGTTCAAGCAAAATATAACTTACGTTTTTCTCAAGTTTACTGACAACTAAAACTGAAATCAAACTGCTTGTTCAAGAGACCTCATACGGAGGTTTTTATTCAATCACAAAAACAACCATATCTGTAAACAGCAAAAACAGAAATAACCAATATCATATATAACAAACAGAACGAAAACAGATTACTACAATATCTTAATCGTGTATTGACAATGTTAATAAAAGGCATAAGATAAATGAAGGCAAAATGTCATATGAACAATTATATGGGTGAAGGAAATGTTATTTTTGAAGCCAATTTAGATAATGAAATTTGCTTCTCTAATGTGAAACCTGTGGCTGTCTTTTGATACATAAATACTTCATTTGGGGTCGAACTTAAGATAAACACTCACGGATTTCATCTACAACTTTAAAGAGACGATTTGTTTTTACTCTTGATGCTTGTTAAGTAAGAAAAAAGTTTGATCACACATGTGAAGGTTCAAAACTGAAGCAATATATTTATTGCTTTCGTATGAATGAGATACTCTTCTTTCACACAACACCAGAACTTGTCCAGTGATGGGTTGGTAAATCTCATCTTTAAGTGTACGATCAGACTGCAGCTCACAAAGTTCTTCCTCTTCTCTTAGTCAAGTTGTCAGGATGAGCAGAAGGTTCAGAGTCTGGATCCCTCACCCAGTCATACACTTGTCTTGAAATGGAGGGAAAATAATGTTTAATATTCATCCACAGTTCTTCCAGGTGAGAGTCAGTAAAACATGAAATTTGCTGATATCCTCCTCCTCTGTTAAGCTCCAGCAGTAGTTGAAACATCAGGATTTAGTTTTGCAACATGATTTTTCCAAGGATTCAGTCTTCTTTTAAATTCAATGATCTTGTCACTTGAAGTCAATATATTTTCTGCAGGGCCTCGCAGTGACTCGTTCAGCTGATTTATGTGATGAAAAATGTCTGCTAAGTGGGCTAGCAGTAGCAACCATTTTTCATCTTCAAGGCTCGTAGCAAAAATCTTGCTTACTGTTTTCTGGAAAGTATTCCTGCAATTCATCTTTCAGTTCAAACATCCTATTTAGAACTCTTCCTCTACTCAGCCACTAGATTTCTGTATGTATCAACTGATTTATGTGATCTTTGTCCAGGTTTTCACAACTGTTTTTCAAACATTCTGGAGTGAATTGGTCATTGTTTAAAAAAGTTGACCATTTTTTTGTAATATCAAAAACTTTTTTCAACTTATCTCCAGGAGATTTTAAGATCAGCACATCTCTGCGAGGAAAGCAGTGTGTTGAGACATCAGCATTTTCTTGTTTTACAAGAGAAACCAAACCTCTTTTGGAGCCAACCATTGATGGGGCGCCATCAGTACAGATGCCAACAGTTCTTCCAAGAGACACCTCTTGTTTACAGATACGAGGACAAAATATTGAATATATCTACTCCTTTGTTTTCCTCAGGTAGTTCTTTGCAAAAGAAGTTTTCCTAAATTTCAACCTCACTGATAAAACTTACAAAAGCTACAACGTGACATACATTGTTAAGATCTGTTGACTCATCAACCTGGATAGAAAAGCTGCTATTTTTTTTCAGTTTATCACACAAAACCTCAGTATCATGTGACATCACAAAAAATATCACAAAACATGTGACATGTCCTCACAAAAACTGACTCAAAAATGCATTTACATATGATCAACCTATTTATCACTATTTCTGGCGGAACCCTGGGGTTCCGGAGGAACCCCGGCTGAGAAACGCTGGACCGTTAAGGTGTCCCGTAGCTCGAGTGCCTGTGCACTCAGCTCACACACACTGAGGTCCGGGGGTCGATCCCCGGTACCGGTGGAAACAGTAGGACGTGTTTCCTTTCCTGCCCATGTTCACCATATTTCCTTTGCTGTCCATGTTCACATAGCAAAATAGGCACCTAAGTGTTAGATGATTGGTGTGGGTCGCATCCTGGGACAAAATTGACCTAATTTTCCCCAAATACTCTGCGTAACAAGGGACTTTCTATATAGTAGTATGTCAGTGATGTCACCTAGGCCTGTATACCTTGTACATGTACATGTAGAGATAAAGATTATTATTATTATTAGTATTAAGTGGATCATGAAGAACAGTGTTCAAGAAAGTGACCACAAGGCTGACCACATACTTTGAATTTAGTTTGATCAACAAGACGTGGGCATCACTCACACTCAGCTGTACCCACCAAGACTAGACAATACGTGGGCATCACTCACACTCAGCTGTACCCACCAAGACTAGACAATACGTGGGCATCACTCACACTCAGCTGCACCCACCAAGACTGTAGACAAGACGTGGGCATCACTCACACTCAGCTGCACCCACCAAGACTGTAGACAAGACGTGGGCATCACTCACACTCAGCTGCACCCACCAAGACTAGACAATACGTGGGCATCACACACTCAGCTGTACCCACCAAGACTAGACAATACGTGGGCATCACACACTCAGCTGCACCCACCAAGACTAGACAATACGTGGGCATCACTCACACTCAGCTGTACCCACCAAGACTAGACAATACGTGGGCATCACACACTCAGCTGCACCCACCAAGACTAAACAATACGTGGGCATCACTCACACTCAGCTGCACCCACCAAGACTGTAGACAATACGTGGGCATCACTCACACTCAGCTGCACCCACCAAGACTGTAGACAATACGTGAGCATCACTCACACTCAGCTGCACCCACCAAGACTGTAGACAATACGTGAGCATCACTCACACTCAGCTGCACCCACCAAGACTGTAGACAATACGTGAGCATCACTCACACTCAGCTGCACCCACGAAGACTGTAGACAATACGTGGGCATCACTCAGTCACACAAACATGCCTCAGGAAAGGATAACTCTGCCACACTAACATTACCGGGCTGTCACTGGTCCACCCGTCGTTCCTAACATAGTTTCCATCACTACGTTATTCTCTGCCATTAACCATGCATTATCTACCATTAAATTATTCTCTATCATTAACCATGTATTATCTAACACTAACCATTGTATTTTACACCACTATGCATTCTCCACTAAGCATGTATTGTCCCTACACCTAAGCGACATACGGACAATTTGCAAGATACTGTTATTAACGTAATGACAACTTCGCCAGCCACTCAACCCTCGTTATCCAACCTGAATTATTTCGTAAACGCTGTCACTTTTCATCTGTGTTCCACTCAGCGCAGAAGGATACAGTTACTGTATTACTATCTGCGGGAGTTTAATGGCATTATTATACTCCCATACCCATGGTGTGGGCGATAGTCAAAGAGATAACAGAATCACTTAATGAGGGGAGAGACGAGGAACAGCACCCCCAGATTGACAGCAGACACTATCGTCATAATTCATGTCAGTAGTTGCTGTGGCACCACCATCGTAACAGTGCATGTCAGCGGTTGCTTCTAGCTGTACCACCATCATAGCAGTGCATGTCAGTGTTTGCTGTACCACCACCATCCTAACAATGCATGTTAGCGGTTGCTTCTAGCTGTACCACCATCACAATCATCAGTAAGTCCGAACAAGTCATGGTACGAAGACTCGTCTTGTGTAAATAACAAAAAGGCACAATACCGTGACTGGAACGATACACAAATAACCCGCACATAAAAGAGAGAAGCTTACGACGACGTTTCGGTCCGACTTGGACCATTGACTTTGTCAATGGTCCAAGTCGGACCGAAACGTCGTCGTAAGCTTCTCTTTTATGTGCGGGTTATTTGTGTATCGTCTTGTGTGATTTACTTTAATGAGTGTAGTAACATCTTTTATGTATATACACCTTTCCTTCCCTTAGCATCTCTTACCTTATGCTGCTGTACCCAACATCCCTCACAATATCTCCCTATCCTCTCGTACCCTCCCTCAATAAACACTTCACCCACCCGCACATCCCTCAACATCTCCGTCTCCTCTGATCCCTCACTAAACATTCCCCCCTCGCACCGCAAATATCCCTCACAATAGCTCTCTCTCCTCCCGTCTCTCTCACTAAACATTCCTCCTCCCTCCATCGTCCGTAACCCCTACAACTAAGTGAGAGTGAAGGCCAGGGGCAGGTATTTTCGTAGCAGGTATGAGTAGTGACTCAGGCGCCAAGGCAGGTGCTACACACCTAACACCAGCTCCACGTGTAATCATCGTCACCTCCACACAAAATCTATCGCAGCGCACAACTAATGCCAAGTCAAAAGGAGACATTCTGACTATATTAAGCACGCTAAACTTCATCCGGTATGTCAGTCAGGCTTGCTAGACATGATAGCAAGTGTAAACGTTAAAAACATAACATTCTGAGTAAATTCTACGAAGTATAAGTTGCAGGCAATCCCTAAACCTAGCAGTTCCCTCCTACACTCAAACTTTATATTGTGTGTGTGTGTGTGTGTGCGCGCGCGCGCGCGCGTGCATTGTGTGCGTGTGTGCGCGTGTGTGTGCGTGTGTGTGTGTGCGTGTGTGTGTGTGTGTGTGTGTGTGTGTGTGTGTGTGTGTGTGTGTGTGTGTGTGTGTGTGTGTGTGTGTGTGTGTGTGGTGTGCGTGTGGTGTGCGCGCGCGCGCGTGCATTGTGTGTGCGTGTGCGCGCGCGTGTGTGTGCGTGTGTGCGTGTGTGCGTGTGTGCGTGTGTGTGCGTGCGTGTGTGCGTGTGTGCGTGTGTGTGTGCATGTGTGTGCGTGTGCTTGTGCGTGTGTGTGTGTGTGTGTGTGTGTGCGCGCGCGCGTGTGCGTGTGTGTGCGTGTGTGTGTGCGCGCGCGTGTGTGTGTGCGTGTGTGTGTGTGCGTGTGTGTGCGCGTGTGTGCATGTGCGTGTGTGCATGTGTGCGCATGTGCATGTGCGTGTGTGTACACTCACCTAATTGCGGTTGCAGGGGTCGATACTCAGCTCCTGGCCCCGCCTCTTCACTGATCGCTACTAGGTCCTCTCTCTGTTCCCTGAGCTTTGTCATTCCTCGTCTTAAAGCTATGTATTGTTCCTGCCTCCACTACATCACTTGCTAGATTATTCCACTTCCTGACAACTCTATGACTGAAGAAGTACTTCCTAACATCCCTTTGACTCGTCTGAGTCTTCAGCTTCCAATTGTGACCCCTTGTTTCTGTGTCCCCTCTCTCGAACATCCTGTCTCCATCCATATTATCTATTCCACGTAGTATTTTGTATGTCGTTATCATGTCTCCCCTGACCCTCCTGCTCTCCAGTGTCGTCAGCCCGATTTCCCTCAACCTTCCATCGTAGGACATTTCCCTGAGCTCCGGAACTAACCATGTTGCAAACCTTTGCACTTTCTCTAATTTCTTGAAGTACTTGACCAGGTGTGGGTTCCAAACTGGTGTTGCATAATCCAGTATGGGCCTGACGTACACAGTGTACAGTGTCTTGAACGATCCCTTACTAAGGTATCGGAACGCTATTCTCAGGTTTGCCAGGCGCCCATATGCTGCAGCAGTTATGTGGCTGATGTGTGCTTCCGGAGACGTGCTCTGTGTTATGCTCACCCCAAGATCTTTCTCCTTGAGTGAGATTTGCAGTCTTTGTCCACCCAGCCTATACTCTGTCTGTGGTCTTCTTTGCCCTTCCCCAATCTTCATGACATTGCATTTGGCGGGGTTGAATTCGAGAAGCCAGTTGCTGGACCACGTATTCAACCTGTCCAGGTCTCTTTTGTAGTCCTGCCTGATCCTCATCTGATTTAATTCTCATTAACTTCACATCATCTGCGAACAGGGACACTTCTGAGTCCATCCCTTCCATCATGTCATTCACATATACCAAAAATAGCACTGGTCCTAGGACTGTCCCCTGTGGGACCCTGCTTGTCACAGGCGCCCACTGTGATACCTCATAACGTACCATGACTTCTTGTTGCCTCCCTGTCAAGTATTCTCTGATCCATTGCAGTGCCCCTCCTGTTATACGCGCCTGATTCTCCAGCTTCTGCACTAATCTCTTGTGAGGAACTGTGTCGAAGGCCTTCCTGCAATCCAGGAAAATGCAATCAACCGACCCCTCTCTCTCGTTTCTTACTTCTGTTACTTTGTCATTAAACTCCAGAAGGTTTGTGACACAGGATTGACCTTCCACGAATCCATGCTGCTTGTCTTTTATAATCTTGTTCCGTTCCAGGTGCTCTCCCACTCTCCTCATGATAATCTTCTCCATGACTCTGCATACTATACACGTCAGTGACACTGGTCTGCAGTTTAGCGCCTAGGGACTACACTTGCCGACTTCCATACCTCAGGTAGTTGCCCAGTTTCAAGCGATGTGTTGAAGATTGTGGTTAGTGGCACACACAGCATCTCTGCTCCTCTAAGGACCCACGGGGAGATGTTGTCCGGTCCCATCGCCTTTGAGGTATCAAGGTCACTTAGCAGCTTCTGCACCTCCTCCTCAGCTGTGTGTATGTCATCCAACACTTGTTATATTTCCTGATGGTGTTCCCCTCTGTGCTGTCTTCCCAGAGCCCTTCTTATATCTACTGTAAATACTTCCTTGAATGTGTTGAGCTCCTCACATACCTCTTGATCGTTTCTTCTGAGTTCCCACCTTCTTTCCTCAGCCTGATCACCTGATCTTTGACTGTTGTCTTCCTCCTAATGTGGCTATACAGACTTGACTTTCGATGCTATGTTGTTTTCGTACTGTCGCTGGGCCTCCCTCCTAATCTGTACATACTCGTTTCTGGCTCTTCAACTAATCTTATTTTCCTGGGTTCTTTGCCTTCTGTACTTTTTCCATTCTCTAGTGCACATAGGATTTGCCTCCCTACACCTTCAGGTAAACCAGGGGCTCGTTCTGGTCTTCCCATTATTTCTGTTACCCTTGGGAACAAACCTTTCCTCTGCCTCCTTGCATTTTGTTGTTACGTATTCCATCATTTCGTTTGCTGACTTTTCTACCAATCCTCTCTCCCACTGAACCTCCTGCAGGAAGTTCCTCATACCTGTGTAGTGCTCCCTTTTATAGTTTGACTTTTCCCATTCAACTCCTGTTACCCTCTCCACTTTTAACTCTATTATGTATTCAAAGCATAGAACCACGTGATAACTAGCTCCAAGGGGCCTCTCATATGTAATGTCCTCAATGTCTGAACTGCTCAGGGTGAACACGAGGTCCAGTCTTGCTGGTCCATCCTCCCTCTCTCTCTGGTAGTGTCCTTAACATGTTGATGCATGAGGTTTTCCAGTACCACATCCATCATCTTGGCTCTCCATGTTTCGGGACCCCCGTGTGGCTCCAGGTTTTCCGAGTCGATCTCCCTGTGGTTAAAATCGCCCATAACCAGTAACTTTGCTCTGCTAGAGTGAGGTCTTCTTGCCACCCTAGCCAGTGTCCACCATTGCTCTGTTGCTCTCTTCATATTCCTCTCTTGCCCTCCTGCAGTTTTGTGGTGGATAATACATCACTGTAATGACTACCTTATGTTCCCCAGAATGAAGTGTACCTACTATTTAATCCCTTTCTAAAATCTCGTCCATGCCTTCCATTTCCTCAAATCTCCATCGGTTTTTTACGAGCAGTGCAACCCTTCCTCCCCCTCTGCTCCTATCTTTCCTCAGGATCTGATATCCTGGTGGGAAGATTGCGTCTGTTACTCTGTATGTGTGTGTGTGTGTGTTACACAAACATACATATATAGCTGACAAGTGGGGTTCAAATTAAAGAGCTAATATTCGTGGCAGCCGAGTGATGAACTCTGGTGTCCTCGAATATACATGACAGGTTATCCGACATTACAATATTTGTCCTATTTGTCAGAGTGGACAAGTTCTGGAGAGAACCAGGCACAAAGGCCCACAGATGGAGCTATAGAAACCCTAAAAAGCATCTCTCTAGTCTCAATGGGAGGTCAGTCTAGTTGACCCATAAAGTGAGGTCAGGAGCAGTGCCTCAACCCCCGCAAAACACCTAGGCGACTACAACTCAAGTTTACACACGAAAAAGACTTACAGCGATAGATAGGTGAAGTTGTTCATATAAAGGATTACTTAAGATGTACGTAAGGTCTCATTTAGGGGGAACTTACGTACCCCTTTAATGAGAAAGCTGTGGAAAACTTAGACGAAACGTCTGAAAGTTAATCTATTTATTTGAGATTTCCTGGTGACTTGTTTCTTTAGTTTCCCTACTTCCGCGGCCGGACCCGGTCTTCTTAACGGAATGAAAATACAATAATAATCTGTAAGTAGGGAGGGATTAAAAAGAAAAGAGGAATTAAGGGATGAAAGGAGGGAGGTATGCAGAAACAAAAACGGGAGAAGGGACGGAAAGGAGCAACAAGTTATTTATTATTTATTTATGAGAGGGAGGAAAGAGAGAAATAAGATTATCAAAGATCAGAAGGTAAAGAAGATAGGTAATATTTTGAAGAGTCAGGCGTTAGCTGTAGTGTCCTTGACATTACAATAAAGATGATTGAAGACTGACCTACAAGGGTCACTGTGTCGTTACTCTCTGACAGGCCACTGGTTGATATTTCATCACCCACCCACCTTATATTCGCGCCTACACCACTCCCACGTAAGTGGTTCGAACAAATAATCACGAAAGCGGCCCTGTTGCTGCTGTTGTCGTAGTCATATGAAGACCCGTTTATTGGTGCCGTTGATTCTTCGGGGTCTTCTAATACACGAGAATGTGTACATGTGACTGCTTTCAAGGGCTCTTCTACCCCCGCAACCCGACCTGTTGATTCCCTTATCAACCAGGCTGTTTGTGGTAGCGTCCTGGAGACCCATACAACCATTACCAACATTTGTAGCATGAATAATGAGCCATCAAATATTTCTTGAAAGTGTGTGTTCTTTGTCATACAAACAATTTGACTATGTTGGACAAATGTGTGCGTGGAACAGGTTTGTGTGAGGTGTTGTCACCTCTGAGTGAGGTGTCACCTCCGTGTTTAACATTTAAAATGTGTTTCTCCTGCCTCTTCTTCCTATTCCTCTGAAGATACGTAAGTACATGAAAGTTCTCAGGTTACTTGGGAAAGCTGAATGAAGAAGTATACAAGGTCTTGGATACACTGCGACACTTACAAAATACAGATGTAGTATACACACTTTGCAAACTCCTTCGACAAGTGCGACCATGGTGTATTAGCGTACAATATGAGGCCAAAAAAGGAGTAACCGGAAAAGTGGAATGAAGAATTTTTAACCTTCTAATAAATGGAACGCAACGAGTGAAAACACGGTACTCGCCCCAATTCTCCCTCTTATCCGACTTAAGAGACGAATAAGACACGTGCAACACCTGGGTATCTTTAGTGACGAGAGTTCTCATCTGTGCAACAGATTTTGTCACTATAATAGAAGGGAACATTTATAGAAGAGACAGTAGAAGCTCAGATATAATATTAAGGTGTTTGGATAAGCTAAGAAAGCACAGGAATCACACACAGTTCAAACAAGGAAGACTTTACAGGAGGAAAAAAGCTGCTGAATTACTAACAAAAGCAAATACCACAACAAGAAATTAAATCTACTGAAAATTTTTTTATATACAAAACAGAAACTAAATCATTCATCTAGTCAGAAGGACAAAAACAACAAAAAAAGCAATTTAAGGCATTAGGAAAAATCCAATTCCAGTACTGAACCTGTATAGAGAGATAAGAGGCGAACGAAATCCTGATAAGAGAATATGAATCAACGGTAAGTGACCTTGTCGTTGTCATGAGTGTTCAAGATCCACATAATTTTTGCATACATTCAGCCCACCCTGAAACCTATATACCTTTAATTGGGTTCAAGTTTTCCTACTCCCACATATTCATAACAGCCTGGTTGATCAGGCATTTGGTAGAAGTACTTGTCGAGCTTCCTCTTGAAGATTTCTACACTTGTTCCTATATATATGACAAAACCCCATTTAATGAGAGGAAGGCAATAACACGATTGCAAACAAATGACGGTACGGGTGGTGGAACGAGTTTTACATCTCACTGGTAAACTGCACAGTGCTTTATGGAAGGCACAACACAACAACAATGTTCCATTATTTCAGACTATGGAACAATACTCTTCTTCAGTCTTGGGGACTGACCCTCTCAAAACTACGTCTTCAAGGGTGATACACTGATTGCATCGTCTTCACATCTCTTCAGCTTCTACCAATTTTTCTGTACTCGACTGAAGAAACCTACTGCGTAGGCGAAACGTTTCGAAATGAAAATACCTAACTGTTGTATGCCTTACCTAACAAAGTTCAGTGTGACTGAATCTGGTTTTAACAGGTTTGGTTGCACTGAACTTATGGTGCACAAGATTCATCTCAAACTGTTGAAGCTGAACATAGAGAAGAGTGTCTAAGTCGTCTGGGGAAACACTAACATCACATACCATAGACGTCTTCGAAAGGTTCTGAAACACCCAATTACAAACTTTATGAAGAAACATGAATTATAAAACCCTAGTTAACATTTCTTAATAGCACGAAGATCTTGTTGATGTAATGTACATATAGAGTACAATTTGATAAATGCAACCCTGGAATAATAGCTCACAAAATGCGGTTAATATATAATTTTAACTGGAAAAGTAGATAAATAGATATTCAAATTTCTACCATATTACAAAGAGTGGTAATAGACACAACAACATCCATCTGAGCACAGTGAAAGGTTCAGTACCCAAATGCACAAACAAGAACAACCATCACAGTTTCGCATTTATTTTTTTCAGATAACATGAAAGTCAACTGAGCACAGGATGTGCATATATTCTGCGCGCGCATACCACCACCACCACCGTTGTACCGTTACTGGCGGGGTGACTTTCTTTCATTTCATCAGCAAAGTACTAGAAGCGTTTGGTTATTCACAGCTTGAAACATTTTCCGTTCCTAACATTACCGTTGTCAACTTGCTTCATATCCATAATTTGTTCCGTGTCATTAGCAGTGTCAGCAACATCTTCACCGTTTATGTCCAGAGTCGCTGGGTACTTAGTCATGCAAGGACCCCGTGGGAAGAGCAGCATACCACGCACGAGACACCTACCCTCGGCATACACTACTCAGAACTCACTCACTACAGTGTTACGGTGATCCATCTACGAGGGAGGGAAGGAGGTGGTGCCAGGATGTACATATATATCTTGGTGGCACACATACATGCGCAGCTGCGCTATTATTGCTGCTGCTGCTGTTGAATGGATGTACATATATCCTGGTGACATACAAGCACAGCTTGAGTATGCGTCACCTAATATGTGTGAACCACCTACCAGAAGGGACCGAGTCCTATGTCTCTGTTTACTGTTGATGTAATATTAATGAGAAAAATAAGAACAGGAGAGGACAATGATAAGCTCCAGGGTCACCTCAACAAACTACTCGTGTGGTCAAAAAAGTGACCTTTCGAGTTCAATCAGAACAAATGCAAGGTCACGCGAACTGGAGAAGGTGAGGGGTAAACCGGACACAGTACAGCATGGACAGGGAGAATCTGTAAATATATCATCTGGTAAATATATCACCAAGAATATAGCCAGAAATACAAAAAACAGCTTATCAGCGGCATATGCAAGATTAGCAAATCTCAAAATAGTGTTCAGGAGTATGCGGCCTCAGAATGGAGCCCACACATGAACAAGAAGAAACTCAGTCAAAAGGTTTCCAACGAACCTAGTGTTAAAACTGAGAGGAGTGCACTATGATGAAAGGTTGAAGGAATTGAACCTAACGACCTTAGAGGAGAGGACAAAGGAGGACACGATTACTACATGCAAGATCTTAAGAGAAACTGATAGGGGGCAGACTGAATTAAGATGAGCAGAATAAAGAGGACAAGTGGAAACTGAAGACAGATAAACCATAAGTATGTCAATAAGTATTTCGTTAGTGTCACTGAAACATGGACTTGGATGAGGTAAACTTGATGGATGGATTCAAGAGGCCAGAAGTCAATGATGCCGATCAAGGTGGTCTAGGAGGCGGGGCCAGGAGCCAAGTATCGGCCCCCACAAATAAATCGGTGAGTAGATACGTACGTACGTACGTACGTACGTACGCACACACTCTTGCGTAGTCTTTGTCAAAGTTGGGTCTCTTGAGAATTTTGAGGTATTGCTCTGAGATCTTTCAGGGCGTAGAAGTACAGCTCCTGGTCCACTTAAGGGTGACAGAACCACAAGTGGATCTCTTGAGTACATCATTACAATGCCTCGTCATTATAATCAAGGAGGGGGGAAAAGCGCTAATCCCGTAGGATTATACATCCCCTGTGGGGAATGATGTGGAAGGTATTCAGGTTTAATTTAGGGAACTGGAGCACAGATCCAATTCCCTAACTCAAGAGCCCCTCACCAGCATCAAGGAACCTTCCTTGAGGGGAAAGCCTCGTCAGATGCAAGTTGTAGCTGTATTTAACAGGGTAGTTTCACCTGCACCATTTGAAAATGTTACGCTACATTTCTTGGGTCTCTTGAAGATGCCGAACTACAGCTTCTTGGAACATAGAGCATTAAACTGCAGCTCCTGGGCCTCTTGACAATGGAGCTACAGCTGAAGAAAGGATTGTTGAAGGGATACATCTTGGTGGCCCAGCCATGGAGATGAAGGTAGTGTGAGAGCAGCTGGTCTTGGCATGAACGTAACAAGTCATGTTTGTAACGATGTAAGACAATCAGTGTATGGCTGGCTGCCCACTGTTACCCCCCCCTCTCGTACATATACTAGCTTACTTCTCTTGGCGCTTCTATGTGATTAGTTAATTTTTCAAGTCTGACCCAAACTTCGTCATAAGTTACAGTCTCGTATATGCAGGTTATTTGTGTATGGTGTATGTCACCTAGTTATTTGTGTATGGTGTATGTCACCTAGTTATTTGTGTATGGTGTATGTCACCTAGTTATTTGTGTATGGTGTATGTCACCTAGTTATTTGTGTATGGTGTATGTCACCTAGTTATTTGTGTATGGTGTATGTCACCTAGTTATTTGTGTATGGTGTATGTCACCTAGTTGAAGAATTGAAACACTTAGGCAACACATGGGAATCTTTAATGATGAAACGTTTCGCCACACAGTGGCTTCATCAGTCCAATACAAAGTAGAAATGGGTAAGGAGAGTAGAAGTTTGAGGTAATCAGTCCTACAAGAGTGATGGGCTGAACACATCGATTCTAGGTTGAGGGACTGATTACCTCAAACTTCTACTCTCCTTACCCATTTCTACTTTGTATTGGACTGATGAAGCCACTGTGTGGCGAAACGTTTCATCAATAAAGATTCCCATGTGTTGCGTGTCTCAATTCTTCAATTTGTCGGTTTTCAAAACCATTCATCACATGTCCCTTGTTATTTGTGTATGGTGTACGTCACCTAGTTATTTGTGTATGGTGTACGTCACCTAGTTATTTGTGTATGGTGTACGTCACCTAGTTATTTGTGTATGTCACCTAGTTAGTTGTGTATATCACCTAGTTATTTGTGTATGGTGTATGTCACCTGGTTAGTTGTGTATGGTGTATGTCACCTAGTTATTTGTGTATGTCACCTAGTTATTTGTGTATGGTGTATATCACCTAGTTATTTGTGTATGGTGTATGTCACCTAGTTATTTGTATATGGTGTATGTCACCTGGTTAGTTGTGTATGGTGTATGTCACCTAGTTATTTGTGTATAGTGTATGTCACCTAGTTATTTGTGTATAGTGTATGTCGCCTAGTTATTTGTGTACGGTGTATGTCACCTAGTTGTGTATGGTGTATGTCACCTAGTTATTTATGTATGGTGTATGTCGCCTAGTTATTTGTGTATGGTGTATGTCACCTAGTTATTTGTGTATGGTGTATGTCACCTAGTTATTTGTGTATGGTGTATGTCACCTAGTTATTTGTGTATGGTGTATGTCACCTAGTTATGTCATCAAGTTAGTTGTGTAAGGTGTATGTCACCTAGTTAGTTGTGTAAGGTGTATGCCACCTAGTTAGTTGTGTAAGGTGTATGCCACCTAGTTAGCTGTGTATGTTGTATGTCAGTTGTGCATGGTGTATGACACCTAGTTAGCTGTGTATGGTATATGTCACTTAGTTGTGTATGTCGCCCAGTTAGTTGTGTATGGTGTATGTCATCAAATTATTTGTGTATGGTGTATGTCACCTGGTTAGTTGTGTATGTCACCTGGTTAGTTGTGTATATCACCTAGTTAGTTGTGTATGTCACCTAGATAGTTGTGTATGATGTATGTCACCTAGATAGTTGTGTATGGTGTATGTCACCTAGATAGTTGTGTATGGTGTATGTCACCTAGATAGTTGTGTATGGTGTATGTCACCTAGATAGTTGTGTATGGTGTATGTCACCTAGATAGTTGTGTATGGTGTATGTCACCTAGATAGTTGTGTATGGTGTATGTCACCTAGATAGTTGTGTATGGTGTATGTCACCTAGATAGTTGTGTATGGTGTATGCCACCTAGATAGTTGTACATGGTGTATGTCACCTAGTTAGTTGTGCATGGTGTATGTCACCTAGATAGTTGTGTATGGTGTATGTCACCTAGATAGTTGTGTATGGTGTATGTCACCTAGATAGTTGTGTATGGTGTATGTCACCTAGATAGTTGTGTATGGTGTATGTCACCTAGATAGTTGTGTATGGTGTATGTCACCTAGTTAGTTGTGTATAGTATATGTCACTTAGTTGTGTATGTCGCCCAGTTAGTTGTGTATGGTGTATGTCATCAAATTAGTTGTGTATGGTGTATGTCACCTGGTTAGTTGTGTGTCACCTAGTTAGTTGTGTATGTCACCTAGTTAGTTGTGTATGTCACCTAGTTGTGTATGGTGTATGTGACCTAGATAGTTGTGTATGGTGTATGTCACCTAGTTGTGTATGGTGTATGTCACCTAGTTAGTTGTGTATGGTGTATGTCACCTAGATAGTTGTGTATGGTGTATGTCACCTAGATAGTTGTGTATGGTGTATGTCACCTAGATAGTTGTGTATGGTGTATGTCACCTAGATAGTTGTGTATGGTGTATGTCACCTAGATAGTTGTGTATGGTGTATGTCACCTAGATAGTTGTGTATGGTGTATGTCACCTAGATAGTATAGTAGATAGTTGTGTATGGTGTATGTCACCTAGATAGTTGTGTATGGTGTATGTCACCTAGATAGTTGTGTATGGTGTATGTCACCTAGATAGTTGTGTATGGTGTATGTCACCTAGATAGTTGTGTATGGTGTATGTCACCTAGATAGTTGTGTATGGTGTATGTCACCTAGATAGTTGTGTATGGTGTATGTCACCTAGATAGTTGTGTATGGTGTATGTCACCTAGATAGTTGTGTATGGTGTATGTCACCTAGATAGTTGTGTATGGTGTATGTCACCTAGATAGTTGTGTATGGTGTATGTCACCTAGATAGTTGTGTATGGTGTATGTTAGTTGTGTATGTGTATGTCACCTAGATAGTTGTGTATGGTGTATGTCACCTAGTTAGTTGTGTATGGTGTATGTCACCTAGATAGTTGTGTATGGTGTATGTCACCTAGATAGTTGTGTATGGTGTATGTCACCTAGATAGTTGTGTATGGTGTATGTCACCTAGATAGTTGTGTATGGTGTATGTCACCTAGATAGTTGTGTATGGTGTATGTCACCTAGTTGTGTATGGTGTATGTCACCTAGTTGTGTATGGTGTATGTCACCTAGTTGTGTATGGTGTATGTCACCTAGTTGTGTATGGTGTATGTCACCTAGTTGTGTATGGTGTATGTCACCTAGTTAGTTGTGTATGGTGTATGTCACCTAGTTAGTTGTGTATGGTGTATGTCACCTAGATAGTTGTGTATGGTGTATGTCACCTAGTTAGTTGTGTATGGTGTATGTCACCTAGATAGTTGTGTATGGTGTATGTCACCTAGATAGATGTGTATGGTGTACGTCACCTAGATAGTTGTGTATGGTGTACGTCACCTAGATAGTTGTGTATGGTGTACGTCACCTAGATAGTTGTGTATGGTGTATGTCACCTAGATAGTTGTGTATGGTGTATGTCACCTAGATAGTTGTGTATGGTGTATGTCACCTAGATAGTTGTGTATGGTGTATGTCACCTAGATAGTTGTGTATGGTGTATGTCACCTAGATAGTTGTGTATGGTGTATGTCACCTAGATAGTTGTGTATGGTGTATGTCACCTAGATAGTTGTGTATGGTGTATGTCACCTAGATGTCAGTATGTGTATGTATGTCACCTAGATAGTTGTGTATGGTGTATGTCACCTAGATAGTTGTGTATGGTGTATGTCACCTAGATAGTTGTGTATGGTGTATGTCACCTAGATAGTTGTGTATGGTGTATGTCACCTAGATAGTTGTGTATGGTGTATGTCACCTAGATAGTTGTGTATGGTGTATGTCACCTAGATAGTTGTGTATGGTGTATGTCACCTAGATAGTTGTGTATGGTGTATGTCACCTAGATAGTTGTGTATGGTGTATGTCACCTAGTTAGTTGTGTATGGTGTATGTCACCTAGTTAGTTGTGTATGGTGTATGTCACCTAGATAGTTGTGTATGGTGTATGTCACCTAGATAGTTGTGTATGGTGTATGTCACCTAGATAGTTGTGTATGGTGTATGTCACCTAGATAGTTGTGTATGGTGTATGTCACCTAGTTGTGTATGGTGTATGTCACCTAGATAGTTGTGTATGGTGTATGTCACCTAGATAGTTGTGTATGGTGTATGTCACCTAGATAGTTGTGTATGGTGTATGTCACCTAGATAGTTGTGTATGGTGTATGTCACCTATGGTGTATGTCACCTAGATAGTTGTGTATGGTGTATGTCACCTAGATAGTTGTGTATGGTGTATGTCACCTAGATAGTTGTGTATGGTGTATGTCACCTAGATAGTTGTGTATGGTGTATGTCACCTAGATAGTTGTGTATGGTGTATGTCACCTAGATAGTTGTGTATGGTGTATGTCACCTAGATAGTTGTGTATGGTGTATGTCACCTAGTTAGTTGTGTATGGTGTAGGTCACCTAGATAGTTGTGTATGGTGTATATCACCTAGATAGTTGTGTATGGTGTATGTCACCTAAATAGTTGTGTATGGTGTATGTCACCTAGATAGTTGTGTATGATGTATGTCACCTAGATAGTTGTGTATGGTGTATGTCACCTAGATAGTTGTGTATGGTGTATGTCACCTAAATAGTTGTGTATGGTGTATGTCACTTAGTTGTGTATGGTGTATGTCACCTAGATAGTTGTGTATGGTGTATGTCACCTAGATAGTTGTGTATGGTGTATGTCACCTAGATAGTTGTGTATGGTGTATGTCACCTAGAGTTGTGTATAGTGTATGTCACCTACTTATCTGTGGTGTATTAATATATGTAAACTATGGATAAAAATAGTTATTTTTGTTACCGTCGCACATCAGAAATAAACTTACGTAAATTCTGTAGGAAACAAATGAAGTGTACTTAAAATCGAACTAGTGTGTAAAAGTTGGCAGCACCTGTGTAGATGTGTCATCCTAGCCTCTCCCTCCCTTCCCCACTCCCTCCTCAATTCTTTTCTCCGTTTCTCCTTCCCCTCCACCAGTACTGTTGTTCGTGTTACCACCAGTGACACTCTCCACCATCGTTCCCACCACCAGTGTTGGTGTTAACACCAGTGACAGCTCTAAATGTCAAGGAAACCTGCCACACCTTCACCCTTATCCTATTATTTTCTCCACCTATCCCACCCCGCCCACCCGTCCCACCCCGCCTATAATTCGCACTACACTTACTCCACCCATCCTCTTTGTTACGAGTAAACCTCCCCCTTGATGTCTGCTTACCATTCTCCTTTACCTCTCTCAATAGACTCAGGAGCTTTACCGCGAAACCGTGAAAGGCCCAGAACTAGAGATCGACCGTCTTGAACCCACAAAGTCAGGTCGTGGAATGTGACTTTTAGCTCCTCAAAGCGCAGCTAACTACATCGGTAGGAGGGCCTGGTGCTGTAGCTCAACACCCTCATTATTTCTTTTATTTATTACAGAGCAGTAAACCCGTGCATGTTATAGAATGGTCGAGACTCCACCTTCCAGTGAGACGTCATCCTCGAGCCTCAGTGACACTCGTGCCTCTCACCCACTGACACTCGTGCCTCTCACCCACTGACACTCGTGCCTCTCACCCACTGCTAAAAGTGGTATCAAACAAGACATTGTCAAGATTTGTTCAAGAGGTCCACCACTTGTACTGTGACACCCTCAAGTGGTCCAGGAGTTATATCACAACTCCCTCAAGTACTCCAGGAGTTATATCACAACTCCCTCAAGTACTCCAGGAGTTATATTGCAACATCCTCAAGTGGTCCAGGAGTTATATCACAACTCCCTCAAGTGGTCCAGGAGTTATATTGCAACATCCTCAAGTGGTCCAGGAGTTATATCACAACTCCCTCAAGTACTCCAGGAGTTATATCACAACACCCTCAAGTGGTCTAAGAGTTATATTGAAACACCATGCTGGTTGAGACAAGCATGTCACCCCTGATGGCTGAGACAAGCATGTCACCCATGATGGCTGAGACAACCTTGTCACCCCTGTTGGCTGAGACAACCTTGTCACCGCTGATGGCTGAGACAACCTTGTCACCCCTGATGGCTGAGACAACCTTGTCACCCCTGATGGCTGAGACAACCTTGTCACCCCTGATGGCTGAGACAACCTTGTCACCCCTGATGGCTGAGACAACCTTGTCACCCCTGATGGCTGAGACAACCTTGTCACCCCTGATGGCTGAGACAACCTTGTCACCCCTGATGGCTGAGACAACCATGTCACCCCTGATGGCTGAGACAACCTTGTCACCCCTGATGGCTGAGACAACCATGTCACCCCTGATGGCTGAGACAACCTTGTCACCCCTGATGGCTGAGACAACCTTGTCACCCCTGATGGCTGAGACAACCTTGTCACCCCTGATGGCTGAGACAACCTTGTCACCCCTGATGGCTGAGACAACCATGTCACCTTACCTCTTGATTATTGTATCAGTGTATTTCTTCATAGGATCGCTAAACCCACAGGGGTATTACAGCGCCTGGGAAATGGGAGGCAATCAGATGGTATTCAAGCAGAGACGATAGATTTATTTCCATGAATCAGAAGCTCAACGGTATCAAGGAACTAAACATTTACTGTCGCCAGGTTTCAAAAACATAATCTGATCTAAGAAAATAATGAATCTCTCTCTGAATTTACACCAAAAATGCGGAATCTGATGGAAAACTTACGGAAATTACGGTCTGGGGCCAATTTACGCAACAGCGATTTCGCCCATTCTGAGGCGTATTTTTGGCCAATTATAACGATGAAGCTAACTAAATTCCTGGTTATTATGCTAATATGCCTTCTGCTCTGTGGATTGAGTGCAAAAAACTGCACACTCAACTTTCGGAATTATTCTATAGTGCGCAGAAGTAGGTAATTTGACCAGTTTTACACACAGTTCAACAAATTCCAGTTTAAAAACAGTCGAAAATAAACATTGTAGGAATTCTAAGAAGTAAAGCAACATTTCCTCTGTCCACTAATCACGTCGTGATGTTTCTCCTAATCATAACACACTTGCAACACTTTGGTATTATTATTGCTGGAATGTTTCGTCTGCACAACAGGTTTCTTCAGTCGAATATAGGTGAAAAAGAGCCCTTGATACACAAGTAGAACTGACATGATCCCTGGAACACATATGTCCATTTTACTTCTGCTTCAAGTGTTCTTTTCACTTCAATCCGACTGAAGAAACCTGCTGTGCAAGCTAAACTTTTCGGCAATAAAGATACCCAAGTGTTGTAAATGTATCATATTCATCAACTTGTCAGTATTGTATACCACAATTATTATGACGTCTCTCCAGTGTAACTCTCGTCATCCACTTTGAACCCTCGCACAAAATCGAAGTTTTTCCCTATTTCTCGTTTAACAAAAAAAAAAAAAAAAAAAAAAAAACGCTTGGTCATGCTTTAAGCAGTCCAATAATTCAAGCAGACCAAGTAAAACCCATAAAACGACAGAGGAAAAGGGGGGGGTGCTCTTACTCTTCCTCACGAAAACAGCCCAAAATTTAACATTTCCGGCACTTTGAAGCATATTTCAGGCCACTTCTGCTGTGACACAGACCAAAATCTTCATTTCACTAGTATGTCTTCTGGTTTATCAATTGGCCCCAAGAAACAGCCAATAAAATCAACCAGGAAAACGCCTCAAGGTCGCCATTCTAACACACACAAACAAGATCAGAGGCAAGCAGTCCCAATCATGCACTTGGAGAGATGATTCGATTTTATAATGTGCACACCCACCGCACAGCCCCAGTCCTTCATGTCTATGACAAAACTGACAGATCATAGCAAACTGAGGGAGCTGAGATTAAGATG
>NC_091317.1:35898014-35908014 GCF_038502225.1 Cherax quadricarinatus
GTTTGTGACACAGGATTTCCCGTCCCTGAAACCATATTGGCTGCTGTTGATGAGATCGTTCCTTTCTAGGTGTTCCACCACTCTTCTCCTGATAATCTTCTCCATGATTTTGCATACTGTGTGTGTGTGTGTGTGTGTGTGTACTCACCTCTCCAGATAAACCTATTTGTACTCACCTATTTGCGGTTGCAGAGGTCGAGACATAGCTCCTGGCCCCGCCTCTTCACTGATCGCTACTAGGTCCTCTCTCTCTCTCATTGTTCCATGAGATTTATCATACCTCGTCTTAAAATTATGTATGGTTCCTGCCTCCACTACATCGCTTACCAGACTATTCCACTTCCTGACAACTCTAGGATTAAAGAAATGCTTCCTAACATCTCTGGCTCATGTGAGTCTTCAACTTCCAACTGAGGCTCCTTGTTTCTGTCTCACATCTCTGGAACATTTTGTCTGTCCACCTTGTCAATTCCTCGCAGTATTTTGTATGTCGTTATCATGTATCCACTAACCCTCCTGCCATCCAGTGTCGTCAGGCCGATTTCCCTTAACCTTTCTTCATAGGACATTCCCTTCAGCTCTGGAACTAGCCTTGTTGCGAACCTTTGCACTTTCTCTAATTTCTTGACGTGTTTGACCAGGTGTGGGTTCCAAACTGGTGCTGTATACTCCAGTATGGGCCTGACATACACATTGTACAGTCTTGAACGATTCCTTACTGAGGTATCGGAATGCTATTCTCAGGTTTGCCAGGCGCCCATATACTGCAGCAGGTATCTTGTTGATGTGCGCTTCAGGAGATGTGCTCAGTATTATACTCACCCCAAGATCCTTTTCCTTGAGTGAAGTTTGCAGTCTCTGGCCACCTAGCCTATACTCCGTCTGCGGTCTTCTCTGCCCTTTCCTGATCGTCATGACTTTGTATTTGGCGGGGTTAAATTAGAGGAACCAATTGCTGGACCAAGCTTCCAGCGTGTCCACGTCTCTTTGTAGTCGTGCCTGGTCCTCATCTGATTTAAGTCTCCTCATTCACTTCACATCATCTGCAAACAGAGACACTTGAGAGTCTATCCCTTCCGTCATGTCATACTCATACACCAAAAATAGCACTGGTCCTCGAACTGACCCCTTTGGAACCCTGCTCCTCACAGTCGCCCACTGTGATGCCTCGTCACGTACCATGACTCGTTGTTGCCTCCGTGTCAGGTATTCTCTGATCCATTGCAGTGCCCTTCCTGTTAAACGTGCCTGATCCTCTAGGTTTTGCACTAATCTCTTGTGAGGAACTGTATCAAAGGCCTTCTTGCAGGCCAAGAAAATGCAATCTACCCACCCCTCTCTCTCGTGTCTTACTTCCATTACCTTGTCATAAAACTCCAGTAGGTTTGTGACACAGGATTTGCCTTCCCTGAATCCGTGCTGGTTGTCATTAATAAGCTTGTTCCATTCTAGGTGCTCCACCACTCTCCTGATGATCTTCTCCATGACTTTGCGTACTATACACGTCAGTGACACTGGTTTATAGTTTGGTGCCTCGTTTCTGTCTTCTCTCTCAAAAATGGGGACTACATTTGCCGTCTTCTATACCTCAGGTAGTTGCCCAGTTTCAATGGATGTGTTGAAAATTGTGGTTAGTGGCACACACAGCATCTCTGCTCCCTCTCTAAGGATCCATGGGGAAATGTCCGGTCCCACCAACTTTGATGTATCACGGTCACTTAGCAACTTCTTCACCTCCTCGGTTGTGTGTATTTCATCCAATACTTGTTTGTATATCCCTTGTTGGTGTACCCTTCTGCCTCCACTGTAAATACTGTTGAGCTCCTCGCATACTTCTTGGTCGTATCTTGTGAGCTCCCCACCTTCTTTCCTCAGCCTGATTAACTGGTCCTTGATTGTTGTCTACCTCCTGGTGTAGCTATACAACAGCTTCAGGTCAGACTTTACTTTCGATGCTATGTAATTTTCGCACTGTTGCTGGGCCTCCCTCCTTATCTGTGCGTAGCAGTTTCTAGCTCTTCGACTAATCTCTATTTTCCTGTGTCCTTTGTCTTCTGTACTTTTTCCATTCTCTAGTGCATTTTGTTTTTGCCTCCCTATATCTTCGGGTAAACCAAGGGCTCGTTCTGGTCTTCCCATTATTTCTGTTTCCCTTGGGAACAAACCTTTCCTCTGCATCCCTGTATTTTGTTACGTAGTCCACCGTTTCTTTTACTGACTTTCCTACCAATTCTCTTTCCCACTGAACCTCCTGCAGGAAGTTCCTCATACCTATGTAGTCCACCCCTTTTGTAGTTTGGATTTTCCCATCCTACTCCTGTTACATTCTCTACTTGTAACTCTACTATTTATTCAAGGCTCAGACCCATGTGATCACTAGCTTCAAGGGGCCTTTCATATGTGATGTCCTCAATGTCCGAGCTACTCGGGGTGAACACGAGGTCCAGTCTTGCTGGCTCATCCTCCCTACTCTCTCTCTCTCTGGTAGTGTCCCTAACATGTTGATGCACGAGGTTTTTCAGTACCACATACATCATCTTGGCTCTCCATGTTGCGGGACCCCCATGTGGCTCCAGGTAGGTGTAGGTAGGTAGGTGTGTGCGTCTCTCTCTCTCTTTCTCTCCCACTCAAACAGCAGTGCCGAGGTCAACACCGCAGGTTCCCTCATTTACTTATTGCAACATTCACATGTTGTAAGTCGTGTACTCAACATTAAGAGAACAGTAATGTAGTAATAGTAGTAGTTGCAACAAAGTATGAAGGCGAAACATTAAGAACACCTGAACTTAGACTTCAAGAACACCAAAACGCCTGCAGACAGGACTATCAAACTAACGTCTGCGTAGAATAGAGCATCCTCAAGTTCAATGAAGCTAAACAAGTAATTCCTGAAAACGATTTGCGCAGACGCAGATGTCTGGAAGCAGCAATGATAGCAACAACTAATACCACACCACAGAAGTCTGACAGCTAAAGAACATCTAGAATCGTAGACAAATATTGCTTAAGACCCTGAGGAAGAGGCCTATGAAGAAATCTATTACTAATATTACTTTTAACTTTATACGTCTACGCTAATTTGTCTGCCACCTTGGTTAGATTAATGCCAGCTAGCCAAATTTAACCAATTAAAACGCACATTACACCAATACTGTATATGCAATAATGTATAAAGGTTTACAGTTTTAATGCACAAAGAATAAACGAGAAACCACCGATAAGACTTAGGAAGCTTATATATAAGACCGAAACTTCCAACGTTCACATTTAAGTGTCAGTGGCTTAACGAGAGCTTCTGGACTCAAACATTGTATTTATTGACCTAACGACTCCTGGTGAGCGAAACTTAGCCGCAATAAATATCCTATTTACCTAACAAGAGGTGTGGTCTGGGACCAGGCAGCGGGGCCGGTGACTCCCGGAATCAACCATAGGTAACATCTCCAACCTGTTTCCTTCCCACATCTCCTCCAGACAATCACTGATAGCGTCCCACTTTCACCTTCCGTATCTCCAGCCACTTCCTCCTCCACTCTGAGGCCTGTGGACACTATGCATTTTGTACTAACAGTGTGAAGAATTGACACTTATGCAACATATGGGAATCTTTATTGAAGAAACGTTTTGCCACACAGTGGCTTCATCAGTCCAACGCAAGCAGGAAGGTATAAGGAGAGGAGGAGTTGAGGTAATCAGTCCCTCAGCCTGGAATCGATGTGTTCAGTCCATCACTCTTGTAGGAAGTACAGCATAGGGCCAGAGAAGCGGTTTATATACTGCAGTCAGGTGAGTCGAAGCAGGAGGCGGCGGGATCACAGTGGGACCTTCCACTAGTGTAAGCACGTCTTCTTCCAAAGATTGGGCAAGAGTTGAAGAATTCTTTGTATCAAGATCCCATGATGTCGTATTGGACTGATGAAGCCACTATGTGGAGAAACGTTTCTTCAATAAAGATTCCCACATGTTGCATAAGTGTCTCAATTCTTCAAGCTATCGATTTTCAGAACCATTTATCACGTACTAGCAGTGTACACACAACTTGACTGATCATGGTCCAAGATGAAACACTCTTTAACTGCAACTTTTGAGCCGGTTGCAGATTATTGCAGCCATGGTGCCGTGATTTACTCTATTACACCTTTGACGGGTTTCTAGAGTTTTTCTACTCCACAGCCCGGTCTTGGGCCAGGCTTGTCTGGTGCTTCCTTAACCAACCAGGCTGTTACTACTGGCGGCCCGCTGGGCCACATTTCCAGATCAAACATAGCATGCGAGGCGAGCTAGGACCTGTATCATTCACACAGACCAGCGTGGTCTAACTGCTGTAAAGAATCGCTCCACAAAGACTAACTTTTTAACATTTAGTCGACGAAGAGGAAAAATGATGACAATGGGGAGACTTTCACACCAAAACTCCAGACAAAAAATCTTCAGAGAAGTTGAAGAAATCAAGAGAGATCAGAGAAACGTAGAGAGGGAGAGAGAGAAACTAAGAGAGGAGAGAGAGAAACTAAGAGAGGAGAGAGAGATAACAGGGCGTTGATAGAGTGAACAATGTGAACCTGCAGAATGTTTGTGGTTAGTAACAACAGCAACAGACAGCAGCAGCCCTTTCCCCTCCCCCGCCTGCTGCTGCCGTCGCCGCCGCCACCTCTTACTCCACCACCACCACCACCTTCACATCTTCCTCCACCACCACCACCTTCACATCTTCCTCCACCACCACCACCTCCTTCACATCTTCCTCCACCACCACCTCCGTCACATCCTCCAGCACCATCATCACATCTTCCACCTCCTGCTGCCGCCTTCATTATATACCAGCAACGCAACTATTGCTGTTGTTGTCACGCTTCGCTACATTCAACTCTCTAGTCTAAATGAACTTCGAAATCACTGTAAACTCCTCCATTATATTCCAGTTCATAACAAGACTTACTCCTCCTAATAAAAACATTATACCTGCAAAAAAAATCACTAAACCCACATGGGTCATCGAGCACTAAGACGACCAACCAGTTGAGGGACTGGAAGCACCCTTAACCTGCTACATCACTCAGTGCTCTCAACAATACAAAAAATATCATTTACGTAACACTCATAAGAACACCAGAGGTAAAGCAAGTAACAAAAGTAAAACTAGTACAAACAATACAACAAACACGGTCACAACCAAGATAGAACCTACGAGCACAAACACTGTCACAACCACGGTAGAACTTACTAGCACAACACAAACACTGTCACAACTCAGGGTAAAATACAAAATCCTTAAGAAAATGAGACAGGTCAATGTTTATGTGAGGAAAAACCAGGAAGGACAAGATAACGTTTGAAGGTAAACAACACTGATGCTTCTTGGTCATAAGAGGTGGTGGCAAGATCTATCACCACCACCACCACCACCACTACTACTGCTGCTGCTGCGGCCGCCACCACCACAACTATCACCACCCTCACCTGATAACACTTCAAGTATACTCAGGCATTCTAGTCTCATTTTACTACGTTCAATATCTTAACAATTACCGTCTCCGCGGTCTGGTCCCAGACCAGGACTCCTGGTTGCTGGCCTGATCAATCAGGCTGTGTTGTGCCCACTGTCCGTAGTCCAGTACGTACACTAAAACTCCACTCATCAGAAACTGTTTTGAGGAATCTGTAGAGTTCCCTTTTGAAGACAGCTAGAAGTTTGTTGGTAATCCCCAGTGCATGGAGGGAGAAAATCGAAGAGTCGTGGTCCCTCAACACTTATTGAGATTCTCGGTTTACTCGTCGCTCCCTGTTTTTCATTGGAGGTATCCTGCACCGTCTACCAAGCCTCTTATGTTTATAAGTAGTAATTTCGGTGTGTCTGTTTCGACACAATCCCTCCAGTATCTTCCAGGTGTAGATGTCTATTTCTCTCCTACATTCTAAGGACTTCCAGTGCTCCCAGTAATTTAGGCTCCTGACTCAGTTTATAAGAGTTGTAAAGGTTCTGTACATTTTTCAGCTCAGCAATTTTGCCTGCCGTTAGTATAGAGCAATATTGCAGCCTAGAAAGAACGAGTGACGAAGACTATCACTGTCCTGGCATGTATACCAGCTCCTGCCATTCTTTCTAACTCTTCCAATTTAGGTGTGTTAAATTTAAGTCTCCAAGCAATAATATATTTAGATTTGAGTTTGATAGGTCTTTAAGAGAACTCAATTTGAGCACTTGACTCTACTGTATCTAGGTATCCATATATCGTAATAAAAATACTCTCTAGCGTGGTCTCGATAAATAATGTAAGCATTACATTTTCTCTATTTTCAGTTAGGCTTGTCCTATGTTTGATTATATTACACTACCTTGTGAAAATTTTAATTTGTAAAAAAAAAAAAAAAAAATAAAAAATAAAAAAGACGGAGGCGATAAGTTTAGCAACGCAATAGTGAGTCGCACCAAGATGGTTGACCTGTGTACGATCACTGGTGGCACCAAGATGGTTGACCTGTGTACGATCACTGGTGGCACCAAGATGGTTGACCTGTGTACGATCACTGGTGGCACCAAGATAGCTGACCTGTGTACGATCACTGGTGGCACCAAGATAGCTGACCTGTGTACGATCACTGGTGGCACCAAGATGGTTGACCTGTGTACGATCACTGGTGGCACCAGGATGGTTGACCTGTGTACGATCACTGGTGGCACCAAGATGGTTGACCTGTGTACGATCACTGGTGGCACCAAGATGGCTGACCTGTGTACGATCACTGGTGGCACCAGGATGGTTGACCTGTGTACGATCACTGGTGGCACCAAGATGGTTGACCTGTGTACGATCACTGGTGGCACCAAGATGGTTGACCTGTGTACAATCACTGGTGGCACCAAGATGGTTGACCTGTGTACGATCACTGGTGGCACCAGGATGGTTGACCTGTGTGCGATCACTGGTGGCACCAAGATGGCTGACCTGTGTACGATCACTGGTGGCACCAGGATGGTTGACCTGTGTACGATCACTGGTGGCACCAAGATGGTTGACCTGTGTACGATCACTGGTGGCACCAAGATGGTTGACCTGTGTACGATCACTGGTGGCACCAAGATGGTTGACCTGTGTACGATCACTGGTGGCACCAGGATAGTTGACCTGTGTACGATCACTGGTGGCACCAGGATGGTTGACCTGTGTACGATCACTGGTGGCACCAAGATGGCTGACCTGTGTACGATCACTGGTGGCACCAAGATGGCTGACCTGTGTACGATCACTGGTGGCACCAAGATGGTTGACCTGTGTACGATCACTGGTGGCACCAAGATGGTTGACCTGTGTACGATCACTGGTGGCACCAAGACGGTTGACCTGTGTACGATCACTGGTGGCACCAAGATGGTTGACCTGTGTACGATCACTGGTGGCACCAGGATGGTTGACCTGTGTACGATCACTGGTGGCACCAGGATGGTTGACCTGTGTACGATCACTGGTGGCATCAAGATGGTTGACCTGTGTACGATCACTGGTGGCACCAAGATGGTTGACCTGTGTACGATCACTGGTGGCACCAAGATGGTTGACCTGTGTACGATCACTGGTGGCAACAAGATGGTTGACCTGTGTACGATCACTGGTGGCAACAAGATGGTTGACCTGTGTACGATCACTGGTGGCACAAGGATGGTTGACCTGTGTACGATCACTGGTGGCACCAAGATGGTTGACCTGTGTACGATCACTGGTGGCACCAAGATGGTTGACCTGTGTACGATCACTGGTGGCACCAAGATGGTTGACCTGTGTACGATCACTGGTGGCACCAAGATGGTTGACCTGTGTACGATCACTGGTGGCACCAAGATGGTTGACCTGTGTACGATCACTGGTGGCACCAAGATGGTTGACCTGTGTACGATCACTGGTGGCACCAAGATGGTTGACCTGTGTACGATCACTGGTGGCACCAAGATAATTGACCTGTGTACGATCACTGGTGGCACCAAGATAATTGACCTGTGTACAATCACTGGTGGCACCAGGATGGTTGACCTGTGTACAATCACTGGTGGCACCAGGATGGTTGACCTGTGTACGATCACTGGTGGCACCAAGATGGTTGACCTGTGTACGATCACTGGTGGCACCAAGATGGTTGACCTGTGTACAATCACTGGTGGCACCAGGATGGTTGACCTGTGTACAATCACTGGTGGCACCAGGATGGTTGACCTGTGTACGATCACTGGTGGCACCAGGATGGTTGACCTGTGTACGATCACTGGTGGCACCAAGATGGTTGACCTGTGTACGATCACTGGTGGCACCAAGATGGCTGACCTGTGTACGATCACTGGTGGCACCAAGATGGTTGACCTGTGTACGATCACTGGTGGCACCTAGATGGTTGACCTGTGTACGATCACTGGTGGCACCAAGATGGTTGACCTGTGTACAATCACTGATGGCACCAAGACGGTTGACCTGTGTACGATCACTGGTGGCACCAGGATGGTTGACCTGTGTACGATCACTGGTGGCACCAAGATGGTTGACCTGTGTACGATCACTGGTGGCACCAAGATGGTTGACCTGTGTACGATCACTGGTGGCACCAAGATGGTTGACCTGTGTACAATCACTGGTGGCACCAAGATGGTTGACCTGTGTACGATCACTGGTGGCACCAGGATGGTTGACCTGTGTGCGATCACTGGTGGCACCAAGATGGCTGACCTGTGTACGATCACTGGTGGCACCAGGATGGTTGACCTGTGTACGATCACTGGTGGCACCAAGATGGTTGACCTGTGTACGATCACTGGTGGCACCAAGATGGTTGACCTGTGTACGATCACTGGTGGCACCAAGATGGTTGACCTGTGTACGATCACTGGTGGCACCAGGATAGTTGACCTGTGTACGATCACTGGTGGCACCAGGATGGTTGACCTGTGTACGATCACTGGTGGCACCAAGATGGCTGACCTGTGTACGATCACTGGTGGCACCAAGATGGCTGACCTGTGTACGATCACTGGTGGCACCAAGATGGTTGACCTGTGTACGATCACTGGTGGCACCAAGATGGTTGACCTGTGTACGATCACTGGTGGCACCAAGATGGTTGACCTGTGTACGATCACTGGTGGCACCAAGATGGTTGACCTGTGTACGATCACTGGTGGCACCAAGATGGTTGACCTGTGTACGATCACTGGTGGCACCAGGATGGTTGACCTGTGTACGATCACTGGTGGCACCAGGATGGTTGACCTGTGTACGATCACTGGTGGCATCAAGATGGTTGACCTGTGTACGATCACTGGTGGCACCAAGATGGTTGACCTGTGTACGATCACTGGTGGCACCAAGATGGTTGACCTGTGTACAATCACTGGTGGCACCAAGATGGTTGACCTGTGTACGATCACTGGTGGCAACAAGATGGTTGACCTGTGTACGATCACTGGTGGCACCAGGATGGTTGACCTGTGTACGATCACTGGTGGCACCAAGATGGTTGACCTGTGTACGATCACTGGTGGCACCAAGATGGTTGACCTGTGTACGATCACTGGTGGCACCAAGATGGTTGACCTGTGTACGATCACTGGTGGCACCAAGATGGTTGACCTGTGTACGATCACTGGTGGCACCAAGATGGTTGACCTGTGTACGATCACTGGTGGCACCAAGATGGTTGACCTGTGTACGATCACTGGTGGCACCAAGATGGTTGACCTGTGTACGATCACTGGTGGCACCAAGATAATTGACCTGTGTACGATCACTGGTGGCACCAAGATAATTGACCTGTGTACAATCACTTGTGGCACCAGGATGGTTGACCTGTGTACAATCACTGGTGGCACCAGGATGGTTGACCTGTGTACGATCACTGGTGGCACCAAGATGGTTGACCTGTGTACGATCACTGGTGGCACCAGGATGGCTGACCTGTGTACGATCACTGGTGGCACCAGGATGGCTGACCTGTGTACGATCACTGGTGGCACCAAGAT
>NC_091317.1:35915514-35998014 GCF_038502225.1 Cherax quadricarinatus
GGTTACATTTTCCTTTTTTCATCAAAAACTGCAAGAAAAGAGCTCTTCAAATCAATTCTCCACGCACGAACACCACTCCTAACAAAGTTGTAATCCTTCTCAACAGCCAGGTTGCACTGAACGTTTCCAAGGTACTCGCACAAACTAACACTAGAGTCGCCATCGCATCCAGCACTTCCATAAAGGATCTAACCAGGGCAAAATTGAACCACCATGAACCAGTCAATGCAGGAGTATACACTATACCTTGTGGAGGCTGCGACAAGATATATGTTGGTGAAACAGATAGGAACCTCGAAACACGCCTCAATGAACACATTAATGTATGTAGGAATGATAACTTGAACAACGCCTGCGCACAACACTGGAATTCCACTAATCACCTCATGAAATTCAACGACGCACGACTAGTGATCAGAGAGCCTAATTTCAGCAGACATAAATGCCTTGAATCATCATTTAATTGCTGTTTCTAAAACAATCAAGCAAAATAAAGGCAGCTTCGTTATCTCTGAAGTATTAGCAAAAATCCTCCTCAAAACAGTAAGCCCTGACATCACATAGTCTCAGATGCTAATACTACACAAAAACATAACAGGATGAACACTGAAACAGACCTTCTCAAATCCAACCACCTACAGAAATATTTGTCTAGAGTATTTTTATGCTACCAATGTGCAAGTTGATTGTTTTACCTTATTGTATTACTACAACAACTAATATTACTACTACATCTAGTATTACACCTCACTCTAAGGCTATATATACCCTCTGTGTCCATGTATTGTTTGTAACGGCTTGACAAAGCTCCTGGAGAGCGAAACGTTGCCACAATAAAATGTCACATTAGTTGCATTTGTGTCCGTTTACTTAACATTCTTAAAGATGACCTATGTTGTTAATTCTGGTGGTGAAGGAGGATTACAACTGGTGGTGAAGCAGGATTACAACTGGTGGTGAAGCAGGATTACATCTGGCGGTGAAGGAGGATTACAACTGGTGGTGAAGGAGGATTACAACTGGTGGTGAAGGAGGATTACAACTGGTGGTGAAGCAGGATTACAACTGGTGGTGAAGGAGGATTACAACTGAAGGAGGATTACAACTGGTGGTGAAGGAGGATTACAACTGGTGGTGAAGCAGGATTACAACTGGTGGTGAAGGAGGATTACAACTGGTGGTGAAGCAGGATTACAACTGGTGGTGAAGCAGGATTACAACTGGTGGTGAAGCAGGATTACAACTGGTGGTGAAGCAGGATTACAACTGGTGGTGAAGCAGGATTACATCTGGCGGTGAAGGAGGATTACAACTGGTGGTGAAGGAGGATTACAACTGGTGGTGAAGGAGGATTACAACTGGTGGTGAAGGAGGATTACAACTGAAGGAGGATTACAACTGAAGGAGGATTACAACTGGTGGTGAAGCAGGATTACAACTGGTGGTGAAGCAGGATTACAACTGGTGGTGAAGCAGGATTACAACTGGTGGTGAAGCAGGATTACAACTGGTGGTGAAGCAGGATTACAACTGGTGGTGAAGCAGGATTACAACTGGTGGTGAAGGAGGATTACAACTGGTGGTGAAGGAGGATTACAACTGGTGGTGAAGCAGGATTACATCTGGCGGTGAAGGAGGATTACAACTGGCGGTGAAGGAGGATTACAACTGGTGGTGAAGGAGGATTACAACTGGCGGTGAAGGAGGATTACAACTGGCGGTGAAGGAGGATTACAACTGGTGGTGAAGGAGGATTACAACTGGCGGTGAAGGAGGATTACAACTGGCGGTGAAGGAGGATTACAACTGGTGGTGAAGGAGGATTACAACTGGTGGTGAAGGAGGATTACAACTGGTGGTGAAGGAGGATTACAACTGGTGGTGAAGGATTACAACTGGTGGTGAAGGAGGATTACAACTGGTGGTGAAGGATTACAACTGGTGGTGAAGGAGGATTACAACTGGTGAAGCAGGATTACAACTGGGGGTGAAGCAGGATTACAACTGGCGGTGAAGCAGGATTACAACTGGTGGTGAAGGAGGATTACAACTGGCGGTGAAGGAGGATTACAACTGGCGGTGAAGGAGGATTACAACTGGCGGTGAAGGAGGATTACAACTGGTGGTGAAGGAGGATTACAACTGGTGGTGAAGGAGGATTACAACTGGTGGTGAAGGAGGATTACAACTGGTGGTGAAGAAGGATTACAACTGATGAAGGAGGATTACAACTGATGGTGAAGGAGGATTACAACTGATGAAGGAGGATTACAACTGGTGAAGGAGGATTACAACTGGTGAAGGAGGATTACAACTGGTGGTGAAGGATTACAACTGGTGGTGAAGGAGGATTACAAATGGTGAAGGATTACAACTGAAGGAGGATTACAACTGGTGGTGAAAGAGGATTACAACAGGTGAAGGAGGATTACAACTGGTGAAGGATTACAACTGATGAAGGAGGATTACAACTGGTGGTGAAGGATTACAACTGGTGGTGAAGGAGGAATACAACTGGTGGTGAAGGAGGATTGCAACTGGTGAAGGATTACAACTGGTGAAGGAGGATTACAACTGCTGAAGGAGGATTACAACTGGTGAAGGAGGATTACAACTGGTGAAGGAGGATTACAACTGGTGGTGAAGGAGGATTACAACTGGGGAAGGAGGATTACAACTGGTGAAGGAGGATTACAACTGGTGAAGGAGGAGGATTACAACTGGTGGTGAAGGAGGATTACAACTTGTGGTGAAGGATTACAACTGGTGGTGAAGGAGGATTACAACTGGTGGTGAAGGAGGATTACAACTGGTGAAGGAGGATTACAACTGGTGAAGGAGAATTACAACTGGTGAAGGAGGATTACAACTGGTGAAGGATTACAACTGGTGGTGAAGGATTACAACTGGTGGTGAAGGATTACAACTGGTGGTGAAGGAGGATTACAACTGGTGAAGGAGGATTACAACTGGTGGTGAAGGAGGATTACAACTGGTGAAGGAGGATTACAACTGGTGGTGAAGGAGGATTACAACTGGTGGTGAAGGAAGATTACAACTGGTGGTGAAGGAGGATTACAACTGAAGGAGGATTACAACTGGTGGTGAAGGATTACAACTGAAGGAGGATTACAACTGGTGGTGAAGGAGGATTACAACTGTTGGTGAAGAAGGATTGCAACTGGTGGTGAAGGAGGATTACAACTGAAGGAGGATTACAACTGGTGGTGAAGGATTACAACTGAAGGAGGATTACAACTGGTGGTGAAGGAGGATTACAACTGTTGGTGAAGGAGGATTGCAACTGGTGGTGAAGGAGGATTACAACTGGTGGTGAAGGAGGATTACAACTGGTGGTGAAGGATTACAACTGGTGGTGAAGCAGGATTACAACTGGTGGTGAAGCAGGATTACAACTGGTGGTGAAGCAGGATTACAACTGGTGGTGAAGCAGGATTACAACTGGTGAAGGATTACAACTGGTGGTGAAGCAGGATTACAACTGGTGGTGAAGCAGGATTACAACTGGTGGTGAAGCAGGATTACAACTGGTGTGGGAGGATTACAACTGGTGAAGGAGGATTACAACTGGTGGTGAAGGAGGATTACAACTGGTGGTGAAGGATTACAACTGATGGTGAAGGAGGATTACAACTGGTGGTGAAGGAGGATTACAACTGGTGGTGAAGGAGGATTACAACTGGTGGTGAAGCAGGATTACAACTGGTGGTGAAGCAGGATTACAACTGGTGGTGAAGCAGGATTACAACTGGTGGTGAAGCAGGATTACAACTGGTGGTGAAGGAGGATTACAACTGGCGGTGAAGGAGGATTACAACTGGCGGTGAAGGAGGATTACAACTGGCGGTGAAGGAGGATTACAACTGGTGGTGAAGCAGGATTACAACTGGTGAAGGAGGATTACAACTGGTGAAGGAGGATTACAACTGGTGGTGAAGAAGGATTACAACTGATGGTGAAGGATTACAACTGATGGTGAAGGATTACAACTGATGGTGAAGGATTACAACTGATGGTGAAGGAGGATTACAACTGGTGAAGGAGGATTACAACTGGTGAAGGAGGATTACAACTGGTGGTGAAGGATTACAACTGGTGGTGAAGGATTACAACTGGTGGTGAAGGAGGATTACAAATGGTGAAGGATTACAACTGAAGGAGGATTACAACTGGTGGTGAAGGAGGATTGCAACTGGTGGTGAAGGATTACAACTGGTGAAGGAGGATTACAACTGCTGAAGGAGGATTACAACTGAAGGAGGATTACAACTGGTGAAGGAGGATTACAACTGGTGAAGGAGGATTACAACTGGTGGTGAAGGAGGATTACAACTGGTGGTGAAGGAGGATTACAACTGGTGAAGGAGGATTACAACTGGTGAAGGAGGAGGATTACAACTTGTGGTGAAGGATTACAACTGGTGGTGAAAGATTACAACTGGTGGTGAAGGAGGATTACAACTGGTGAAGGAGGATTACAACTGGTGCAGGAGGATTACAACTGAAGGAGGATTACAACTGGTGAAGGAGGATTACAACTGGTGAAGGATTACAACTGGTGAAGGATTACAACTGGTGGTGAAGGAGGATTACAACTGGTGGTGAAGGAGGATTACAACTGGTGGTGAAGGAGGATTACAACTGGTGGTGAAGGAGGATTACAACTGGTGAAGGAGGATTACAACTGGTGAAGGAGGATTACAACTGGTGGTGAAGGAGGATTACAACTGGTGGTGAAGCATTACAACTGGTGGTGAAGGATTACAACTGGTGGTGAAGCAGGATTACAACTGGTTGTGAAGCAGGATTACAACTGGTGGTGAAGCAGGATTACAACTGGTGGTGAAGCAGGATTACAACTGGTGGTGAAGCAGGATTGCAAATGGTGAAGCAGGATTACAACTAGTGGTGAAGCAGGATTACAACTGGTGTGGGAGGATTACAACTGGTGGTGAAGGAGGATTACAACTGGTGGTGAAGGATTACAACTGGTGGTGAAGCAGGACTACAACTAGTGGTGAAGCAGGACTACAACTAGTGGTGAAGGAGGATTACAACTGGTGTGGGAGGATTACAACTAGTAGTGAAGCAGGAATACAACTAGTGGTGAAGCAGGATTACAACTAGTGGTGAAGGAGGATTACAACTAGTGGTGAAGCAGGATTACAACTAGTGGTGAAGCAGGATTACAACTAGTGGTGAAGGAGGATTACAACTAGTGGTGAAGCAGGATTACAACTGGTGTGGGAGGATTACAACTGGTGGTGAAGCAGGAATACAACTAGCGGTGAAGCAGGACTACAACTAGCGGTGAAGCAGGACTACAACTAGTGGTGAAGCAGGATTACAACTAGTGGTGAAGCAGGATTACAACTGGTGGTGAGGAATACAACTGGTGGTGAGGGAGGATTACAACTAGTGAAGCAGGATTACAACTGGTGGGGAAGGAGGATTACAACTGGTGGTGGAGGATTACAACAGTGGTGAATCAGGATTACAACTAGTGGTGAAGCAGGATTACAACTGGTGAGGGAGGATTACAACTGGTGAAGCAGGATTACAACTGGTGGTGAGGGAGGATTACAACTGGTGGTGAGGGAGGATTACAACTGGAGGTGAGGGAGGATTACAACTGGAGGTGAGGGAGGATTACAACTGGTGGTGAAGAAGGATTACAACTGGTGAAGAAGGATTACAACTGGTGGTGAAGAAGGATTACAACTAGTGAAGAAGGATTACAACTGGTGGAGGAGCACAGCAAGTGGTGAAGGAGGATTACAACTGGTGGTGAGGGAGGATTACAACTGGTGAAGGAGGATTACAACTGGTGGTGAAGGAGGATTACAACTGGTGGTGAAGGAGGACTACAAGTGGTTGTGAAGGAGGATTACAACTGGTGGTGAAGGAGGATTACAACTGGTGGTAAGGGAAGATTACAACTGGTGGTGAAGGAGGATTACAACTAGTGAAGGAGGATTACAACTGGTGGTGAAGGAGGATTACAACTGGTGGTGAGGGAGGATTACAACTGGTGGTGAAGCAGGATTACAACTGGTGGTGAAGCAGGATTACAACTGGTGGTGAAGGAGGATTACAAGTGATGGTGAAGCAGGATTACAAGTGAAGTTGGATTTCAACTGGTGGAGAGGGAGGATTAGAACTGGTGGTGAGGGAGGATTACAAGTGGTGGTGAGGGAGGATTACAAGTGGTGGTGAAGGAGGATTACAAGTGCTGAGGGAGGATTACAACTGGTTCTGAGGGAGGATTACAATTCGTGGTGAGGGAGGATTATAACTGGTTTTGAGGGAGGGTTATAACTGGTAATGAGGGAGGGTAATTTGTAATGAGGGTTATAAATGGTAATGAGGGAGGGTTATAACTAATAATGAGGGATGGTTATAACTGGTAATGAGGGAGGGATATAACTGGTAATGAAGGAGGGTTATAACTGGTAATGAAGGAGGGTTATAACTGGTAATGAAGGAGGGTTATAACTGGTAATGAAGGAGGGTTATAACTGGTAATGAAGGAGGGTTATAACTGGTAATGAGGGATGGTAATAACTGGTAATGAATGATGGTAACAACTGGTAGTGAGGGAGGGTAATAACTGGCAGTGAGGGAAGGGTATAACTAGTAATGAGGGAGGGTTATAAAAGGTAATGAACGAGGGTTATAACTATTACTGAGAAAGGATTATAACTAAGGATGTGTCAAAGTATTGGTATTACCTTTGATTATTTCCGAAAGGTTTTCTACTCCTACACCCTGGCCATGGACAAGGCTCGTCTGGAGTTTTCTACTCCTAGACCCTGGCCATGGACAAGGCTCGTCTGGAGTTTTCTACTCCTACACCCTGGCCATGGACAAGGCTCGTCTGGAGTTTTCTACTCCTAGACCCTGGCCATGGACAAGGCTCGCCTGGAGTTTTCTACTCCTAGACCCTGGCCATGGACAAGGTTCGTCTGGAGTTTTCTACTCCTACACCCTGGCCATGGACAAGGCTCGTCTGGAGTTTTCTACTCCTACACCCTGGCCATGGACAAGGCTCGTCTGGAGTTTTGCTCAGCCACATCGGTATCGGCCATTTTTACTTTATCGGTGAAAAAACACCGATACCAGTCGATACTTTTTATACTGCACGTGATTAAAAATATCAACATAAATACACACACATACCTAGGCGAGTCAACACACACACACACACACCTAGGCGAGTGTATGCACATTCATACGTAGGCGAGTACACACACACACACACACACACACACGTAGGCGAGTACACACACATACATACGTAGGTGAGTACAAACACATACGTAGGTGAGTACACACACACACACACACATACGTAGGTGAGTACACACACACACATACGTAGGTGAGTACACACACACACATACGTATCTGAGTACACACACACACACACACACGTATCTGAGTACACACACACACATACGTAGGTGAGTACACACACATACGTAGGTGAGTACACACACATACGTAGGTGAGTACACACACATACGTAGGTGAGTACACACACATACGTAGGTGAGTACACACACACATACGTATGTGAGTACACACATACGTATGTGAGTACACACACATACGTATGTGAGTACACACATACCTGAGTACATATATACGTAGGCGAGTACACACACACGTAGGTGAGCATATACACATACCTAGGTAAGCGCGCGCGCACACACATACACACATACCTAGGAGACTACACACACACACACCTAGGTGAATACACACACATTTACCTAGATGAGTACACACACATAGGTGAGTACAGACACACAGGCAAGTACAAACACACACGTGAGTACACACGAAGAAAGGTTAAGGGAAATCGGCCTGACGACAATGGAGGACAAGAGGGTTAGGGGAAACATAACGACATACAAAATACTGAGGAATAGATAAGGTGGACAAAGACAGGATGTTCCAGAGATGGCACACAGAAACAAGGAAGTTGAAGACTCGGATTAGTCAGAGATATTAGGAAGTATTTTAGTCAGAGTTGTCAGGAAGTGGAACAGTCTGGCAAGCGATGTAGTGGAGGCAGGAATCATACGTAGTTTTAAGATGAGGTATGATAAAGCTCAGAGCAGGAAGAGAGAGGACCTAGTAGCGATCAGTGAAGAGGCGGTGCCAGGAGCTATGTCTCGACCCCTGCATCCACAAATAGGTGCGTACACATACCTGAGTACACACATACCTAGGTGAGTACACAAACACAGTTCTGTTCTACAAGCCACATTACTCGCCCCTATCCTGTTCCTCATCCTGATATCAGAAATAGAGATGTAAACCATAGCACCATATCATCCTTTAAAGTCTATGCTAGGATCCGCACGAGTGTCATCCACTGAGGACACGGCAAATCTCCACGAAGATATAGACCAAGTTTTCCAATGGGCAATATGAACAATATGATGTTCAATGAAGACCAATTCTAACTACTCCGCTATGGAAAAACTGGAGTAAATAATAACTAGGACTCAGTATACTACAAACTCTAATCACACAATAAAGCGGAAAAGTAATGTGAAGGACCTGGGAATGGTAATATTAGTCTGAGGATCTCACCTTCAAGGATCACAACAATGCTACTATCACATCTGCGAGGAAACTGATGGGATAGATAATGAGACCATTCAACAACACAAAAGATGCCAAGCCAATGATGATCATTTTTAAATCAATTGTTCTCTCTAGGCTGGAATACTACTGTACATTAACATATCCATCCAAGGCAGGTGAAATTGCAGAGCTAGAGAATGTACAGAGAACTTTTACTTTACATATAAGTTCCATCAAACACCTTAACTACTGGGAACGCTTAGAAGCACTTGACTTGTACTCAATGGAGCGCAGGCGAGATGCATCATAATCTACACCTGGAATATCCTGGAGGGATTGGTCCCTAATCTGCACACAAATCACTCCCTACGAAAACAAAAGACTTGGCAGGCGATGCAACATACCCCCAGTGAAAAGTAGGGGCGCCATTAATACACTAGGAGAAAATACAATAAATGTCCAGGGCTCAAGACTGGTCAACAGCCTCCCACTAGCCATAAGGGGAATTACCAATAGACCCCTGGCTGTCTTCAAGAGGGAGCAGGACAGATATCTAAAGCCCGTGTCGGATCAGCCGGGCTGTGGTTCGTACGCTGCACTAGGTGCGGCCAGCAGTAACAGCCTCGTTGATCAAGCCCTGATCCACCAGGCCTGGTCATGGACCGGGCCGCGGGGGCGTTGATCCCCGGAATACCCTCCAGGTAGGCGAGTACACACACACACATACCTGAGTAAATACACACCTAGGTAAGTACACACGCATACCTGAGGGTTATAACTAGTGGTGGACTAAAACTTGTGGTGGTGTTTATAACTAGTGCTGGTGGATTACAACTAATGGCGGTGGTTATAACTAGTGGAAGGTTATAACTAGCGGTGGAGGGATATAATTAGTGTTGGTGGAGAGATACACCTCGGGATAACACAAGGAAGCCAAGTTTTGTGGCTTTATTTCTGTTATGGTCCCTGGGTCCTCTATAGAATGCGACCCACAGTCGTCTAACTCCCAGGCAGCTATTTAATGCTAGATGAAGACACAGCAGGTTTAAAAGTTTTAAGGTTAGTAGACAACAGCTACCTAGGATGGATTATCGTCCTATCCTACGAAGGTAAAAGGGAAGCCTCAAACGTCTTGCGCTCTGACAGGAACGCTTTTCATTTTCTCTCTTGAGCATGCAAGATATCAGGCAAATCTTCCAAACTTGTACTTACATTCAGTATACACGTTACATTCTTCCGCGTCTTAATAGTTTAATCCTATAATAATCCTTTTCCAAGTTAAGTCTGGTGGAAGAGCGGACCGCGGAGGGAGGGATGGATGGATGTGATAAGCGAACATTAACAAAAATATGGTGTAAGAAGGCTTGCCTACACGTTTTACATCGTCTCGTTATTTATTCAGATTCCCTTCATTATAAATGAAGGTTCCAAAACCTACCTCCACTACTGCCAACGATGCCATATTTCATATTAAAATACATACGATAAAGATAAACCCATATGAGTCATGCAGCTCTGCCACATTCCACAGAAAACCTTGATGTTCATCCTTACGTAAATTCTTTACGAGAGATGGTGCCACGCACACACTTCTCTGTGAATACTGATAGCATTCTTCCTGCTGAATATTTCTTTGATATATTATGCAACTCAAGGTCACAACGGTACAGTAACGCTGCTCCACCAGCTATGATACAGTGAGTGAGTGGGTCGCTATAACGGGTTAGGAGAGAAGGCAGCTGGCTGGCTACCTTGCTGAGATGGCCAGGTCTCCGAGGCTACAAGTGTGTGGCTAAGAGAGGGGTCGATGGTGGTGGGTGGCAGCAGCTGGGAAGTGATAATATGGGCAGCTGGGTGACAAGTTATTGTGGGTGGGTGAATGGGTGGCAGAAGTTGGGGTGATATTTCGGATAAACGAGTTGCAAGACAGATTGGTGGGTGGGTGGCAGCAGCTGGGAAGTGATATTGTGGGTAGGTCGGTGAAAAGAATGGTTGTTGAATGGGTGGGTCGACTGATGGTGGGTGTGAGGCTACTTGGTAACGTGAATCATATAGCGCGTTTCAAGACAAATCTGGCAGATACCTTGGATGATTATAACCCAAGCAACATGGGGAAAGAAAGTTCACAAGCAATTTTATCCATTACCTCGCCTGCAAGAAAGTGTAGCATTATCACCCACTTAGACCACTTATTACATTACTGTATGCTACATATGCAATTAAACCAACTCTTACAACGAGCAATCGATAATTCAGGGGAAGCACTAGGCCAACAGCTATCTACGTTCTGTCATATTAAACGAATTCGATGTTTCCACACGCACCGCCATGGTTCGTGTGGTGAAAGCTTGGGCATAGTTTGTTAGTTAGGATTAAAACTTAGTGACTGCAGAACGAGGGTCATTATCGTTAGGATTAGGCCTCGTCATATACACGAGGGTCATTAAAACCACGATCCCCTTGTTCTCGTAAGATATTTTAATCCTTAAAATATGGAGTAAAGTCAACTCTTGAGTGTATAATTATACCCAGCTTCCTCCTCGTCAGACGACCGGGAGAAGAATGTTAAGCCTCATGCCTGAGGCCAAGGTCTCAGCAGCCACTACAACTACATTCACTAATACAACCAACCACTTTTTTTGGGTCAGCATGCCATAATTAGCCTCACCCAACACTTAACATCTGCGTGCACATAATCATAAACTAACAAATATTATCATCACACTTAACTTTAACAATACTAGCATTCTTGAAGCTTTGATCTTTGCCTTTTTCTATTTTTCTATACACCAAACATCTTTTGCACTTTAAATCGCTGTAACGTGTCTTGAGCTAAATGTATATAATTATCCCACACTTACGAATAAAATAACTAATATAAAGTATATACTTTACATATAATTACGCATTTCATACTACTGCATCTCATAAAAGCTTATTCTAGTTAGGATCAGATACACATCTTACATGCAAATTATTTGCGATATTCTGCATTTTACACCATCAGTACAGTCACATAAAATTATCAATTTATCCCAGGATAGCCAAACAAAGTAGCACATACATTGTCGCAATTATACACACTGATGCTAGCATCACCATTTACTACGGTACCTGCCATCTACCAAGCACTTTAAAAAAAAAGATACAATTACCCCATTTGTGGCCTCCCATCACAAATTCCCAGAGCACTCGCTGCAACGGTTTAACTTACAGAGCACACAAATCTTACACCCACCCACCTTCCGTTAAGATGTAAGCAAAATACAGCTTCCGTGGCTGTATTCTTTGTAGTATAAGGCCGCTTGCAGCTATCCAAAGTATGTCAGGCAGTCTCAATAAATTAGGTGTCCTGTGAGTTACAAATATGTTAAGAGCACTGGCGGGTAGATCAAGGTCTGCGGAGCGACGCACACTACCCACACCACAGTTTACTATCAACTGATTCCTTGATGGTACAGAGGGCGAGGTTGGCAGCCCTGGCTCCACCCAGAGGGAGCGAAGCCATGCCACTCCGCTCTTTATCTACAATTATTTTAACTATTATTATTTAAGCTTTCAAGCAAAACTTTTGTACTTCATGATATTAAACATTATATACCAAATGACTTCGATGCGTTACGAAGCATTATAATATTAATAGAGAAGTATTGGATAAAAGTATAAATGACACAAGGAAAAGGTAAAATTAACAGAGGAAATTGCACTGGTTATGTGGGAAACAATTATACTGCGTCAGCACAACAAAAATCGTGATTTTTCTGAAAGATAGTATACAGTTCTCATCTTTGAGTGATGCATGACTCTCCAGCAAACAGTAATTCTTCTCCGCATTTCTGCTTGAGCGGCACCTCCGCCCACCCTCCAGTCAGGCTGGATAACCTCACCGCAACACACCAAGGCGAGGGATCACTCAGTAAATGTCATCACTTAAGCATCCACAAATGCTCTCTTGGGATCATATGGGCAACGCTAGTAAGAGTTTACCGATATAACCAAGCCTTTCAAATACACACATATGTAATAAAAGTTATACCTCTAGAGTTGCCTCTGCACTCATCTTTTTCGCCCAAATTAACAAAAGGAATTGAGTTGCCCATATTAAGCTAATAAAAAGTAAGCCGTAGACTTTACATATGGGACAACAAGAGTAAAATGAACATTACCTCTCAGTCCGCAGCTGGATTCGAATCTACACACTATGCATCAAAGTACGTAGTACTTTGGTGGCCTGGTGGCTAAAGCTCCCGCTTCACACACGGAGGGCCCGGGTTCGATTCCCGGCGGGTGGAAACATTTCGACACGTTTCCTTACACCTGTTGTCCTGTTCACCTAGCAGCAAATTGGTACCTGGGTGTTAGTCGACTGGTGTGTGTCGCATCCTGGGAGACAAGATTAAGGACCTCAATGGAAATAAGTTACAGTCTTCGATGACGCACTGACTTTCTTGGGTTATCCTGGGTGGCTAACCCTCCGGGGTTAAAAATCTGAACGAAATCTCTCTCTCTACTTAGGCCACTCGGCAGTGGCCTAAGTACTACGTGTGTGTGTGTCTATGTACTCACCTAGTTATGGTTGCAGGGGTCGAGTCTGAGCTCCTGGCCCCGCCTCTTCACTGGTCGCTACTAGGTCACTCTTCCTGCTTCATGAGCTTTATCATACCACTTCTTAAAGCTATGTATGGATCCTGCCCCCACTACATCACCTCCCAGACTATTCCACTTCCTGACAACTCTTTGACTGAAGAAATACTTCCTGACATCCCTGTGATTCGTCTGAGTCTTCAACTTCCAACTGTGACCCCTTGTTGCTGTGTCCCATTTCTGGAACATCCTGTCTGTCCAACTTATCGATTTATCTTAGTATTTTATGTCATTATCATATCCCCCCCTATTTCTCCTGTCCTCCAGTGTCGTCACGTTGATTTCCCTTAACCTCTCCTCGTAGGGCATGCCCCTTAGCTCCCGGACTAGTCTTGTTGCAAATCTTTGTACTTTCTCTAGTTTCCTTACGTGCTTGGCTAGGTGTGGGTTCCAAACTGGTGCTGCATACTCCAATATAGGCCTAACGTACACGGTGTACAGGGTCCTGAACGATTCCTTGACGTGCCGGAATGCTGTTCTTAGGTTTTCTAGGCGCCCGTATGCTGCAGCAGTAATTTGGTTGATGTGCGCTTCAGATGTACGCGATGTTACACTCACCCCAGGATCCTTTTCCTTGAGTGAGGTGTGTAGTCTCTGGCCCCTTAGACTGTACTCCGTCTGCGGTCTTCTTTGCCCTTTCCCAATCTTCATGGCTTTGCACTTGGTGGGGTTGAATTCCAGAAGCCAGTTGCTGGGCCAGGCCTGCAGCCTGTCCAGATCCCTTTGTAGTTCTGCCTGGTCCTCGTCAGATTAAATTCTATGCATCAACTTCACATCATCTACAAACAGGGACACTTCTGAGTTTATTCCTTCCGACATGTCGTTCACAAATATCAGAAACAGCACGAGACCTGGGTCCTAGGATTGACCCCTGTGGAACCCCGCTCCTCACAGGCGCTTTGACACCTCGCCACGTACCATGACTCGCTGTTGTCTTCCTAACAGGTATTCCCTGATCCATTACAGTGCCTTCCATGTTATCCCTGCCTGGTCCTCCAGCTTTTGCACTAATCTCGTGTGTGGAACTGTGTCAAACACCTTACAGTCCAAGAAAATGCAATCTACCCACCCCTCTCTCTCTCGTCTTACTGCTGTCACCCTGTCATAGAACTCCAGTAGGGTTGTGATACAGGATTTCTTCCATGAAACCCTGCTGGCTGTCACCGATAAGCTCATTCCTTTCTAGGTACTCCAACACTCTTCTGATAATCTTCTCCGTGACTTTGCATACTATACATTTCAATGCCACTGGTCTGTAGTTTAATGCTTTGTGTCTGTCTCCTTTTTTTTTAAAAATTGGGACTATGTCTGCTGTCTTCCATACCTCAGGTAGTTGCCCTGTTTCGATAGATGTGTTGAAGATTGTTGTTAGTAGTACAAATAGCACCTCTGCTCCCTCTCTCAGGACCCATGGAGAGAGGTTATCTGGCTCCATTGCCTTTGAGGTATCTAGCTTGCTTAGCAGCCTCTTCACTTCTTCCTCGGTTGTATGTATTGTGTGTACTCACCTAATTGTGGTTGCAGGGGTCGAGACTCAGCTTCTGGCCCCGCCTCTTCACTGATCGCTACTAGGTCCTCTCCCTCTCTGCTTCCTGAGCTTTGTCATACCTCTTCTTAAAACAATGTATGGTTCCTGCCTCCACAACTTCACTTGCTAGGCTATTCCACTTCCTGACGACTCTATGACTGAAGAAATACTTCCTAACGTCCCTGTGCCTCGTCTGAGTCTTCAGCTTCCAGTTGTGACCCCTTGTTTCTGTGTCCCCTCTCTGGAACATCCTACCTCTGTCCACCTTGTCTATTCCCTGCAGTATCTTGTATGTCATTATCATGTGTCCCCTGACACTTCTGTCCTCCAGTGTCGTCAGTCCGATTTCCCTCAACCTTTCCTCGTACGACATTCCCCTGAGATCTGGGACTAGCCTTGTTGCAAACCTTTGTACTTTCTCTAACTTCTTGACGTGCTTGACCAGGTGTGGGTTCCAGACTGGTGCTGCATACTCCAGTATGGGCCTAACATACACAGTGTACAGTGTCTTGAACGATTCCTTATTAAGGTATCGGAACGCTATTCTCAGGTTTGCCAGGCGCCCGTATGCTGCAGCAGTTATTTGGTTGATGTGTGCCTCCGGTGACGTGCTCGGTGTTATGGTCACCCCAAGGTCTTTCTCCCTGAGTGAGGTCTGTAGCCTTTGTCCACCTAGCCTATACTCTGTCTGCGGTCTTCTTTGCCCCTCCCCAATCTTCATGACTTTGCATTTGGCAGGGTTGAATTCGAGAAGCCATCATCCATACCTCGGGAAGTTGCCCAGTTTCAATTGCTGTGTTGAAGATTTTTGTTAGTGGCACACACAGCATCTCTGCTCCCTCTGTAAGGACTCATGGAGAGATGTCCGGTTCCACCACCTTTGAGGTATCAAGGTCACATAGCAGCTTCTGCACTTCCTCCTCGGTTTTGTGTGTGTGTACTCACCTATTTGTGGTTGCACGGGTCGAGACATAGCTTCTGGCCCTGCCTGTTCACTGATTGCAACTAGGTCCTCTCTCCCCCTGCTCCATGAGCTTTATCATACCTTATCTTAAAACTATGTTTGGCTCCTGCCTCCACTACATCACTTGCCAGACTATTCCTGTCAACTCTATGACTAAAGAAATTCTTAACATCTATTTGACTCATCTGTTTCTGTATCCCATCTCTGGAACATCCTGTCTCTGTCCACCTTGTCAATTCCTCGCAGTATTTTGTATGTCGCTATCATGTCTCCCCTAACCCTCCTGCCCTCCAGTGTTGTCAGGCCGATTTCCCTTAACCTTTCTTCGCAGGACATTCCCTTAGCTCTGGAACTAGCCTTGTTGCAAACCTTTTGCACTTTCTTTAATTTCTTGACGTGCTTGACCAGATGTGGCTTCCAAATTGCTGGTGCATACTCCAGTATGGGGCTAAAGTACATGGTGTACAGAGTCATGAACGATTCCTTACTAAGGTATCGGAACGCTATTCTCAGGTTTGCCAGACGCCCATATGCTGTAGCAGTTATCTGGTTGATGTGCTCCTCAGATGTATGTATGTGTGTATGTGTGTGTGTGATGGGGGGGTTGAATCCTGCTATGGACTGAGAGATAGTGTTTGTAAATAATTTCGCGCATTTACAAATTAAGTGCACAGGCACACATGCGCGCACGCACGCACGCACGCGCGCGCGCGCACGCGCACACACACACACACACACACGCGCACACACACACACACACACACACACACACACACACACACACACACACACACACACTCGCAGGAACCAGGGATCAGATGAGAATGGTTCTGGTAGGGAGGAATGGATGGAGGAGCAGTGGAAAAGGATGGAACACGAGTGGGAGAGAAAATCAGGAGAGCTTTCTGAAAAAATGGAGAAAGAGCTCTCTGTGAAATTGGAAAAGAGGTTGGAGAAGGAGACAAGGAATTGGGAGGCACAAGTCGAAACTGCAGTGGCCAGGATAAGGGTCCTAGATGTTGAGATAAATAGGTTGAAGCGAGTTACAGGGGCAGTGACCAGAGAAGACACAGCATATGAAGCTGAGAGGCCAAACAGGAAGGAAGGAGATATGAATTATGTTAAGGTCATATCAGCCTGCCAAGAAGGGCCAAGGAGTGAAAGGGAAGAACAGCTGGGTGCAGATGGAAAGGGTGATAGGTCGAATGCTGAGGCACAACCGTGCTACCAAGAGCCACTGGAAAAATCAATGACCACATACAGACAGGATCCAGAGTCACAGAGGGTGAGGCAATGGGAAGAGGAAAGGGCAAAATCAGTGTTTATCCATGGGCTTCAGGAGAGAAAGGAAAGGACACACACTGAAAGGCGGCAGGAAGAAAGAAAGGAGATTGAGAAAATCATCACAGAAATAGGTGAAGAAGAGATGGATGAGACTAAATTTTCAGAGAACAGGGGGGTACTCGAAGGGGAGAAACCGACCGATCAAGCTGATTCTCAGGACGGAAACAGTGCGGAACAGGATCCTCCAAGAGAAACCACGGTTGAAATACTCAGAAGAGTACAAGAGGGTGTTCCTAGACAGAGACAGAACACAAACAGAACGACAGCAGCTGAGGGAGAGGACAAAAAAGCGAAAGGAGCTAGGAAAGGAGACAAGGATGGAACCAGCAGAGGTCAGTCAGAGCAGAACAGAGCAGAAAGGGCAAGCACACACACAACTATCCTCAGAACCCCACAACCTATCACACCATCCCAACACACACTACAATCCATACCCACAGCTTCCACCCAACACCAAGCTATAGAATCCCACAGTATGCTACCAGGTCTCCCACCCTCACAGGCCCCCCAAACCACAGTGTTGGAAAGGAAACTGAAGGTATGGTACAGAAACGCTGATGGAATAACAAATAAGTGGGAGGAGTGGCACGAAAGAGTCAAAGAGGCATCACCAGACATCATAGCTCTCACAGAAACCAAGCTTATAGGTATGATAACAGATGCCATCTTTCCAACGGGATACCAGATCCTGAGGAAAGACAGAGGGAACAAGGGGGTGGAGGAGTGGCATTGCTGATCAAAAACCGATGGAATTTTGATGAGCAGGAGAGAGGAGACAGTGGAGAAGAAAGTGATTACAAAGCGGGAACACTTCACTCTGGAGGTCCCAAGGTGGTAATAGCAGTGATGTATAACCCACCACAGAACAGCAGGAGGCCAAGGCAAGAGTACAACGAGAGCAATAGAGCGATGGTTGACACACTGGATGCAGTGGCCAGAAAAGCTCATGCATGCAGGGCAATGCTCCTGATCATGGGTGACTTTAACCACAAGGAGATCGATTGGGAGAACTTGGAGCCACATGGGGGCCAAGATACATGGAGGGCTAAGATGATGGAGGTGGTACTGGAAAACTTCATGTACCAACACGTAAGGGACACTACAACAGAGAGAGGAGAGGATGAACCAGCAAGACTGGACTTAGTATTCACCTTGAGTAGTGCAGATATCGAGGACATCACATATGAAAGACCCCTTGGGGCAAGCGATCATGTGGTTTTAAGCTTCGAATACACAGTAGAGCTACAAGTGGGGGGAGAGGCAGGAAGGCCAGGACGAATGAAGCCAAACTACAAGAAAGGGGACTACACGGGAATGAGAAACTGGGACAGAGAACTGGCAGGGAAGCCAGTTAATGCTACATATGCCAATGATGGCATATGTAGCAACAACATGCAAGGAGGCTGAGGAGAGGTTTGTACCGAAGGGTAACAGGAATAATGAAAAAGCCAGGATGAGCCCATGGTTCACCCAAAGGTGCAGGGAGGCAAAAACCAAGTGTGCTAGGGAATGGAAGAAATATAGAAGGCAAAGGACCCAGGAGAATAAGGAGAGCAGTCGTAGAGCCAGAAACGAATATGCACAGATAAGAAGGGAGGCCCAAAGACAATATAAAAACGACATAGCAGCGAAAGCCAAATCTGACCCGAAACTGTTATACAGCCACATCAGGAGGAAAACAACAGTCAAGAACCAGGTAATCAGGCTAAGGAAGGAAGGAGGAGAGACAACAAGAAATGACCATGAAGTGAGGAACTCAACAAGAGATTCAAAGAAGTGTTCACAAAGGAGACAGAATGGGCTCCAGAAAGACGGAGAGGTGGGGCACACCACCAAGTGCTGGACACAGTGCACACAACCGAGGAAGAAGTGAAGAGGCTTCTGAGTGAGCTAGATACCTCAAAGGCAATGGGGCCAGATACCATCTCCCCATGGGTCCTGAGAGAGGGAGCAGAGGCACTATGTGTACCCCTAACAACAATATTCAATACATCTATCGAAACAGGGAGATTACCTGAGGCATGGAAGACAGCAAATGTAGTCCCAATCTTTAAAAAAGGAGACAGACATGAAGCACTAAACTACAGACCAGTGTCAGTGACATGTATAGTATGCAAAATCATGGAGAAGATTATCAGGAGAAAAGTGGTGGAACACCTAGAAAGGTATGATCTCATCAACAGCAGCCAACATGGTTTCAGGGATGGGAAATCCTGTGTCACAAACTTACTGGAGTTCTATGACATGGTGACAACAGTAAGACAAGAGAGAGAGGGGTGGGTGGATTGCATATTCTTGGACTACAAGAAGGCATTTGACACAGTTCCACACAAAAGATTAGTGCAAAAACTGGAGGACCAAGCAGGGATAACAGGGAAGGCACTACAATGGGAATACTTGTCAGGAAGACAGCAGCGAGTCATGGTACGTGGCGAGGTGTCAGAGTGGGCACCTGTGACCAGCGGGGTCCCACAGGGGTCAGTCCTAGGACCAGTGCTGTTTCTGGTATTTGTGAACGACATGACAGAAGGAATAGAATAGACTGAGGTGTCCCTGTTTGCAGATGACGTGAAGTTGATGAGAAGAATTCACTCGATCGAAGACCACGCAGAACTACAAAGGGATCTGGACAGGCTGCAGACCTGGTCCAGCAATTGGCTCCTGGAGTTCAATCCCATCAAGTGCAAAGTCATGAAGATTGGGGAAGGGCAAAGAAGACCACAGACGGAGTACAGTCTAGGGGGCCAGAGACTACAAACCTCACTCAAGGAAAAAGATCTTGGGGTGAGTATAACACCAGGCACATCTCCTGAAGTGCACATCAACCAAATAACGGCTGCAGCATATGAGCGCCTAGCAAACCTCAGAACAGCATTCCGACACCTTAATAAGGAATCGTTCAGGACCCTGTACACCGTGTACGTTAGGCCCATATTGGAGTATGCGGCACTAGTTTGGAACCCACACCTAGCCAAGCACGTAAAGAAACTAGAGAAAGTGCAAAAGTTTGCAACAAGACTAGTCCCAGAGCTAAGAGGTATGTCCTACGAGGAGAGGTTAAGGGAAATCAACCTGACGACACTGGAGGACAGGAGAGATAGGGAGGACATGATAACGACATACAAAATACTGAGAGGAATTGACAAGGTGGACAAAGACACGATGTTCCAGAGATTGGACACAGTAACAAGGGGACACAGTTGGAAGTTGAAGACGCAGATGAATCACAGGGATGTTAGGAAATATTTCTTCAGCCACAGAGTAGTCAGTAAGTGGAATAGTTTGGGAAGCGATGTAGTGGAGGCAAGATCCATGGATAGCTTTAAGCAGAGGTATGATAAAGCTCACGGTTCAGGGAGAGTGACCTAGTAGCGACCAGTGAAGAGGCGGGGCCAGGAGCTCGGACTCGACCCCTAGGACACAACAACAAAGGGTCACAGTTGGAAGTTAGAGAAAGATTGCAACAGACTAGTCCAGGAAACCAAAGTGAAATTAAGATCATATCCAAAAATATGGAGGAAAAAGCAATGGGAAGATTCCAGAGAGGGAGAGGTCATTCATGGGCAGATAAAGAGGGAAATGCGCAAGAGAGGGCAAGAGAACTTGCAACCTCAACTAGGTGAGTACAACTAGGTGAGTACACACACACACACACACACACACACACACACCTAACCAAGCACGTAAGGATACTAGAGAAAGTGCAAATGTTTGCAACAAGACTAGTCCTGGAAAGGTTAAGGGAGGCTGAAGAGATATGAAGACCTGAGAAGAATGACAGAAAGAAAGTCACAGTTGGAAGTTGAAGATTCAGGCGAGTCACAGGGATGTTAGGAAGTATTTAAATCATATCCAAAGATATGGAGGAAAAAGCAATGGGAAGAAGAGAGGGAGAGGTCATTAATTATTCATGGGCCTCAGGAGGCTGAAGGGAAGACCTATGACAAAAGAAAGCACTGGGAGGATAAAGAGATTAAGAGCATCACTGCAATATCAGGATAGAAGGACATGTCTCAGGTAGAAAATTTTCACAAACCTGGGGATATTCGAGAGAAAAAAATCGACCAATCAAATTGACGTTCAAGACAGAAGTGGAAGAGAACAGTATACTACAACAGAAGCCACTGTTAAAGGACTCTCAAGAATATCAACACGTGTACCTCAATCGAGGCAGAACACAAAAAGAAAGGGAACAACTGAGAGTGAGAATAAGATGAAACCAGTGGAAGGAAAGAGACAGGACAGGCAACGATAGTCAGGAAAGCTCAGCCTCTGGGGAAACATCAAACACAAATGATTACAGAAACCCATCACCCCATATCAACCAAACACAATAACCAGAAACAAACCACACTTCATAGCCTCCCCCTCCCCAAGCACTAATTTCACAATCACAGCAGACTCCCATAATAATCTGCCCATACCCCCAGCCTGCACCATCCTCTTCCACCTCCCAAAATACAGTACTGGAAACGAAGCTAAAGGTATAGTACACCAATGCAGACGGAATAACAAATAAGAGTGAAGAGTGGAAAGGACGAATCACTGATGCATCCCCTGATATCATAGCAATAACAGAGACAAAATTTACAGGGATGATAGATGCAATCTTTCCAACTGGATATCAGATCCTGAGGAAAGACAGAGAAGAGAGGGGGAGGAGTGGCACTGCTCATCAAAAACCAGTGAAATTTTGAGTAAATGGGAGGAATGGACAGAGGGGAAACAGGCGACTTCATTATAGGAACACTTCAGACTGGGGGTCCAAAGGTGATAATAGCAGTGATGTATAACCCACCACTGAATAGCAGAAGGCCAAGACAAAAGTATGATGCACGCAATAGAGCAATGGTGGATACACTAGCTGAAGTGGCCAGGAGGGCTCATATGGGTAGAACAAAATTGCTCATAATGGGGGATTTCAATCATAGATTGACTGGGAAAACCTAGAACCACACGGGGGACCAGAAACGTGGAGGGCTAAGATGTTGGAGACTGTATTGGAGAACTTCATGCACCAACATGTTAGGGATACAACCAGAGAGAGAGAGAGGATGTTGCAGCAAGGCTGGATCTCACATTTACCTTGAATAGTTCAGATAGGGGATATTACACACAAGAGACCCTTTGGTGCTAGTGATCACGATGTCCTGAGTTTTGAATACCTTGTAGAGCTAACAGTGGTGAATGCAGCAGCACAAAAAGGACGAGAGTAGCCGTAACGAAAATCAAAGGCCTTCTATACAGGGGGTCTTTTTTCGTCAGTGCATTATGCCGGGTAGCAGCTGTTAGCATGATGTAATGGCCTGCCACCACACTCCACAGTGGCTCCTCAGTGCTCATTTGGCTGCTGTGGTGAGAGGAAGTGTTGCACTTTTGGTTCTCATCTGCCCCATCTTTTGTCTGGTGTTCCCTTTGGCTTTGGGGCTATACGTGTTTGATTATGGGTAAAAGGAAGTCTTTAATGCCTGAAACAATAGCTCAAATCATAGGGCTTCAAAAAGCTGGGCACAAGACGAAAGAAATAGTGGAGAATGTAGGTATGTGTGAGTGTTCAGTGAGGAACTGGGTGCAGCATTTCAAGGCTGGTGGCGGTGTCCAGGTACCATCTGCCAAATCTCGGCCTGCCCCCTCGAAGACATCTGTTCACACCTTAACTGTGTTAAAGCAGTTAGAGAATACACCTAAGATAACTGCTAGAGAATTGAAAGAAAAGAACCCACATTTTCTTTCAGAGGTGTCTAAGAACTGTTAACAGACATGTGTCAGTACTGGGTTACAGTAGTCACTGCCAGGTTAAGAAACCGATCTTCTCCAAGCCACAGAAGAAATGGAGGCTGGATTATGCAAAGAAATATCTTCACTGGAATCTTCAACAGTGGTCTGAAGCACTTTGGAGTGATGAAGCAACCTTCACAGTCACGTGTAACCGTGGGGGACGTGTATCGGCCCAGAGGCAGTGACCCGCTAGACCAATGCTACACCTGTGGGACAATCAAATACCCAGACTCGCTCATGGTTTAGGGGTGTTTCAGTGCTCAGAGTGTTGGAGAACTCATTGTGCTTCCCAACCAACAGTATATGAACCAGTATAATTACCTGGAGTTGTGTGACAATTTACTTGAGGCATTTGACAAGTGTGGGGCTATGCTTTTTATGCAGGACGGTGCAACGTGTCATACCGCCAAATCTGTAGTTCAGTGACTGTGAAGTGAGGTTCTTTAATGACTGGCCAGGCAATTCCCCAGACCCAAACCCTATCTAGAACCTCTGGTCAATAGTGAAATGAAGTTTACTAGGCAAGGATATCAGTTCCATCCTGCAGCTGGAGGCTGCTCTACATGAGGCATAGAATAATATACCTCCCCAAACCCTCACAAACTTGTGTGAGAGTCTTCCTATCTGGCTGAGGGACATGATTAAGCATAAAGGATGCAACAAGTATTAAAACCTCAGTAAGTGTGCAAATATATTATAATCTTTCATGGTATGTGTTTGTGTTTTGGTATGTGTGTGTGTGGGGGGGGGTGGAATAATGCACTCCAGCATTCTCTCACTGAGGTTGGGTAACCCGACAAATAAGAAAACACTTTTACTGTCACTCAATCACTGTTTTGCTAGAAGGGTGCCGACATAGCAGTTCAGATGACCCTCCAAACTGCAACATCCCCACCCCTCCTTCAGAGTGCAGGCACTGTACCCTTCACCTCCAGGACTCAAGTTCGGATAATTGGTTTTCCTGAATCCTTTCAAAGATGTTACCTTGCTCACACTCCAAGAGCAAATCAAATAATAAAAACCACGTGTTTCCACTCAATCCTATCTAACATGCTCACACAGGTCTATTGGATGTTCAAACCCTTAAAACTCAAAACTTTGTTTATCCTCACCCTCCAACCTTTCCTAAGAGGACTCCTATCCTTATTTCACTCCACTCTAGAATTATACACCTTCCTAGTCATCCTATTTTTTTCCAACCTCTCTTAAATGTCAAAATCACCTCAACAACCCCCCTCCTAATCTCCAAACTCCGAATTCTCTGTCACACACTTCCCTCAAACAGAACATCTCTACGATCTCCAAAAACCTATTTCATGCCGATAAAACTGTGTTCATACCCCTATACTCTAATACATTCTCCTTTTTGCCTCCAAGGATGAAGTTCTTTGTCACCACAGATGTCTTAATGAACTACCCACCTTTTTTTTTTCCTTCGTCAATTTTGTGGTTTACCTCATCTTCCTTAGCACCATTTGCCGACAAGTAACTCATTTTTACCCCCCCCCCCCGTAATCTTTCCCTCCAATATTATATATTAAATTATTATATTAAAATATACACTAAACATAAAATTTCACATCAGTATATTTTTTCACTCGAGTGCTCAATTCTGCCACTCTCTGGAAGATGCAACAAAAGGTAAACATTCTTCTGCATCTAAATTAAATAGTTTTTGCAAAGTCCCGCAAATTTTTTTTTAAAAAGAGAATAATGAGAATGTCACTCTTGATCTATATCTTTTTCTCCGTGACATTTTACAAGGTGAAAAACATGTAGTAATCTTCTTTCTTGAGGATCTTCGCTACTCGAATAAACGAAAAAATCTCCCTGTAAAATCTCTGTACACTGCAAAATGACAGTAAATCAATATGGTCAACAATCCCGGGAAAATACTCCAGAAGAACCCTTGCCTCTGTACAACCTTCTGGGAGGAACACGGCAACTCACCCACTCTCGCTTTTACCACGTCTTCACGTAGAAGACATTTTGATTATTAACGAAGGAAGGTTAATAACCCAATACAGATAAGCAGTGTGACTTATTTCTAATGTGTTCCTCTGGTCCTTCCCCAGGATGTGACCCTCAACAGCCTATTAATTCCTCGGTATATTAATATTCGCTGCTGGATGAACAGGGAAAGTTATTTAGATTCACCCAAAAGTCTCGTCTCGCATGTGACTGAACCTGGGTCCTTTCTGTTATAAGCCAAACGCTCGGCCACTTAGCTACGAGAATAATAAGCGAACAAAATGATTTCACTTCACATTACTGACAAATTTTTTCGAATGTATCAATACTTGTCTTTGTACTCTCTCTCTGTGTGGTCTCTGCTACAACGTGTACAGTTAACACGCTCATGTAAACCTAGGAGCTCAAAACATCAAATGTGTAAGGAGAATTAGGGAACCGAACCGGCACACTTCTAATACGAAGTCCCGGACTGTACCCATTTAGCTAAAGAATATTTAAACGACCGTAAGACATAACAGACTGATAGTGAAACCACTTACTAACAATGACCTTGGACCTAGTACAAGTACAGCTTTTATTAACAAAAGCTTATGAGCCAGTATGGCCTATTAATGACTTATGACGTAGTATGTCCTACTAAGGAAGACTTAAGGTTAAGGCCTCGTAAGACTTATTAACAATAACGTAAGAGGCAGTATAACTTGTTAATAATGAGTTAAAAGCATTTTCACTGGTGTTATTTCATATTTCTTCCCATATCTTTCACTTCATTAAGCTGTTTTAATAGTGTGAGGATTTGGGGGAAGAGTTTCTGTCTTTCACTTCAGAGATTATACACATTCCAAGTGCTTTGAGGGATTCCTAGTAGTTTAACTTACTCTGCTCAGTAGTTTTTCTCTCCCGCCTCGACAGAAACAGAGCCGAGGAATATTCTAGACGTGAGAGCACAAGTGATTTAAAGTCTTTGCTGAATTTGCTTTATGACATTCTCTAAATGACATCTGACACTATTATTTCCAAGTCTTTCTTTTTCCTTTATTAGGTGATAACTGTGTATATATATTACGTTTAACGCTTTAGGTTCGAACCTACGAACTCCAACAAGGAAGACGTGAGTGTGTATATGTACCCGACAATACTGATTTTTTTTTTTTTGCATTTTGTGTTCTATGAGATGGTCTGCCTGCGCTCTGTATTCTGTGCTCGCCTTGAGTTCATTCTTCCCATATCTAAGCAATGGAAATTTGCCACCAATAAACATCTTGTTGTTTTCATTTGTCCACTGGAAGACTTCTGGTATCTGGCTGTAATTTTTCTGTATATTCTACTGAGGGGACTTTCACACTTATTTTGGAATCATCAACAAAGGATGATACAAAGGTGTGACTAGTGTTTGTATCCATTACTGATATGAGGATGAAAAATATTAAGTCAAGATGTTAAGATCGTGCCATGGAGTGCTAAAAATTTGACTTTGCTGAGGCTCGACTTTATTACATTCTTACTCTTTGCATTTTCTTTATTAGACAATTATCACCTTCCTATTTTTCCTGTTCTACCTAATTAAATCATTTTATGGGTTATCACTCTATGGTCATATTTGTTAAATGCCTTTAAAATATCCACGTAAATCACATCTGCTTTTTCATTTTCTTCCAAAGCCTTAACGATTTTGCCATAATGATTTAACAGTTGAGACAAACATGATCTTCCATGTTGACTTAGAAGATTGTGTAGATCAAGCTTTTCTATAAACTCAATAAGTTGATGTTTCAGTATTCTTTCAAAGATCTTTATGTGTGATGTTAGTGCTGCCGATCAGTATTTTTTTTTTTTTGCCACAGGTCTGCTGCCTGTTAAGAGAGGCTCCGTCTATACTTTACAAGACTTCTGGAACTTCACACGAATCTAAGCTTTTCCTCCAAAATAACATTGGAGTGCTCGTGCTTATAGGTACCTATTATTTCTTTACAAGTCCTGAATTCCAGGAATGAGGCCCAGGAGCTGCTTGCATGAGCATCTTGTCTATTACTTCTTTTTTCAAAGCTAGAAGGAACTGTGCTATTGTCGCATATATAATTTGTAAGGGGGCCATAGTTCATACAGTTTTGACTCTTCAGTTCTCATGGTGTCGATTAGATTCATATTGATATTTCAGTATTTCGCTCATTTCCTTTTTTTTCCTTTTAGGCATGGTTCCTACGATGGACTGCCTGGTTGATCAGGCCCTGATCCACCGGGAGGCCAGGTCATGGACTTGGCCGCGGGGGCGTTGACCCCTGGAACAACCTCCAGGTAGGTAAAGAATATGGAATTTTTTTTATTTGTATTTTACATATGAAAAAAAAGGATTTTCCTTATTTTTTATGGCTCTTTGTTCCTCTGGTATCCAGGCTGAGGGACTGATTACCTCAAACTACTACTCCTCTTCCAGCGCTCTTTGTACTGGACTGAGGTCACTGACTGGCGAAAAGGTTCCTCAATAAAAATTTCAAAATGTTGCACAAGTGTTTCATTCTTCAACTTGCAAGTTTTCCAAAACTATTTACATTACATAAATAGACCTTGTATGCTTGTGCATTCCGCTTTTTCTATCTACAGTTCTGACTGAAGATGCTCACATTGGTTCCTCATGGAAGGTTTACCTCGTTGTTTATTTCATTCCATTCAAATGTACACTGATGAAATTTACTGAACATCCCCTGACGTTGGCAGGGGATGTTCAATAAATTTCAGAATTCATGCTTGACTGCACCTGAATGAGGCTACGATCAAATTTTATTTTGAGACTAATTAGTTATTAGTTCTCAGACAAATATATTGATTATACCAAACAAATCTCCGGGTCTTAATGAACTGTTCTCAAGGGTTATAAAGGTATGTGTGAAGGATCTTAGGAAACCATTGACTTGTCTTTTCATCATTACAGATTGACACACTACCAGATAAATGAAAAATGGTAAATATGATAACATATCAAGAAAGCAAAAGATAGGTCCTTAGCTTCTAATAAAAGACCAATCAGCCTAACCTCCACTGTGGGAAAATTAATGGAGTTAAATCGGAGGCTGCCATAGTGAAGAGCTCTGTTCCACAAGGCACAGTACTCGCCCCCATCTTATTCCTTATCCTCATATCAGACATAAACAGAGATATACACCACAGCACCGTATCATCCTTTGCGGATGATACTAGGATCTGCACGAGGCTGTCATCTGCTGAGGACGCGGTTAACCTCCAAGAAGATATAAACAAAGTTTTCCAGTGGGCAACGGTAAACAATATGATGTTCAATGAGGACAAATTCCAACTACTCCGTTATGGAAAACTGGAGGAGATAATAACTAGAACAGAGTATACTACTGACTCCGGCCATACAATAGAGCGGAAAAATAATGTAAGGGACCTGGGAGTAGTAATGTCTGAGGATCTCACTTTCAAGGATCACAACAGTGCCACGATCGCACGTGCAAAGAAAATGATAGGATGGATAATGAGAACTTTCAAAACGAGAGATGCCAAGCCCATGATGATCCTTTTCAAATCACTTGTTCTCTCTAGGCTGGAATACTGCTGTACATTAACATCTCCATTCAAAGCAGGTGAAATTGCAGATCTAGAGAGTGTACAGAGATCCTTTACTGCACGTATAAGTTCTGTCAAGCACCTTAACTACTGGGAACGCTTGGAAGCACTTGACTTGTACTCGTTGGAACGCAGGAGGGAGAGATATATCATAATCTACACTTGGAAAATCTTGGAAGGAATGGTCCTAAATCTGCACACAGAAATCACTCCCTACGAAAGTAAAAGACTGGGCAGGCGATGCAAAATGCCCCCAATAAAAAGTAGAGGCGCCATTGGTACACTAAGGGAAAACACCATAAGTGTCCGGGGCCCAAAACTGTTTAACAGCCTCCCATCAAGCATTAGGGGAATTGCCAATAAACCCCTGGCTGCCTTCAAGAGAGAGCTGGACAGATACCTAAAGTCAGTGCCAGATCAGCCGGGCTGTGGCTCGTACGTTGGACTGCGTGCGGCCAGCAGTAACAGCCTAGTTGATCAGGCCCTGATCCATCGGGAGGCCTGGTCATGGACCGGGCCGCGGGGGCGTTGATCCCCGGAATAACCTCCAGGTACTAACCAGGTAACCGAGGCTACTCGACGCCACCTTGAAAGACAAAATTGATCAATGAATCTCAGCACGGTTTTGCAGGGCGTGCCTACCTTACGAATTTTCCAACTTTTTTCCACTAACATAATTGAGGTAGATCATGGCAGTAAGGCTTTCGATAGAGTTCCACATCGCAGATTGTTGAGGAAAGTAGAGGCACACGGCATAGATCAATTTTTTCCTGGATAGAGGCGTGCAACAGAGAATTTGCATAAAAAGGTTGAAATCAGAGTGGGGACGCTTCACAAGCGGTGTTCCACCAAGGTCAGTGTTGGGTCCTTTGTTGTTCACAATTTACATAAACGACATAGATGAGGGAATAAATATCGACACAAGCAAGTTTGCTAATGACACTACCAAAACAGTCCGTCGGACTCATTCTGACGAGGACACTATAGCATTACAGGAAGATCTGAATAGACTGATGCAGTGGTCGGAGAAGTGACAGATGCAGTTTAATGTAAACAAATGCAAACTTCTATGAATTGGAAAAGAAAATAACCTTAACACTTATACACTAAATCACGTAGATCTTAATCACTCTGAATGCGAAAAAAAGATTTAGGAGTTCTGTTTAGCATAAATCTAAAGCCAAAACAAAAGTGCGTCAGTGTTCACAGTAAAGCTAATAGAATTCATGGCTTCATATCAACAAGTATAAATAACTCTATATATCTCTGGTTAGGCCTCATTTAGATTATTCTGCACAGTTCTGGTAACCGTATTACAAAATGGACATAAATGTGCTGGAAAATGCACAGAGAAGGACGACAAATTTAATCCCATTTATCAGAAATCTTCCCCACGAGGATACTCTTGAGGGGACTGAATCTGCACTCTAGAAAGACGTAGAATTAGCGAGGATATGACTGAGATGTATAAATGGAAAACAGAAATAAATAAAGGGGATGTAAATAACGTACTAAAAATATCTAACCAAGACAGACTAGCAGCAATGTGTTCAAGTTGGAAAAATTTAGATTTAGAAAGGATATAGGAAAGTACTAGAACTGTGGATGAGCGGAACAAATCTAAGCACTAGTTGAAGCTAAAACCTTGTGTAGCTTTACAAATATGTTAGACAAGTACACGAGTGGGCGAGAGTTAGACCGACCTAGCATGGGTCAGTAGGCCTGCAGCAATGCTTCTTTCTTAAGCACGTGTGACTTAGGCCTGCGTAACCTGGACCAGGTTACGGAGGCCTAATTAAGCCACTGGCTGATTAATACACTGGCTGAGTAAACCACTGCCTGATTAAGCCACTGGTTGGCGAAACGTTTACACAATAAAGATATCAAAGTGTTGCACAAGTGTCTCCCTTATCAACTTGTCGGCTTTCTAAACCATTTAGTCACATGGGCCAGTAGGCCTACGGTAGTGCTCCTTCTTATGTTCTTATCTGTTTGTGAAGATCAAGTTTAACACATTTTCATTTGTTAGGTTTCTTTATCTGATGGTTCAACGTAAACTTTTCTCCAGTCTTATGAGTTCTCTGGTATGCTATTGTTGCGAGTAAATATTTCCTAGTAACAGTTTTGGTACACCGCTGCTCTTTACCTGGAGGTTATTCCGGGGATCAACGCCCCCGCGGCCCGGTCCATGACCAGGCCTCCTGATGGATCAGGGCCTGATCAACTAGGCTGTTACTGCTGGCCGCACGCAGTCCAACGTACGAGCCACAGCCCGGCTGATCCGGCACTGACTTTAGGTATCTGTCCAGCTCTCTCTTGAAGGCAGCCAGGGGTTTATTGGTAATTCCCCTAATGCTTGATGGGAGGCTGTTGAACAGTCTTGGGCCCCGGACACTTATGGTGTTTTCCCTTAGTGTACCAATGGCGCCCCTACTTTTTATTGGGGGCATTTTGCATCGCCTGCCCGGTCTTTTACTTTCGTAGGGAGTGATTTCTGTGTGCAGATTTTGGACCATTCCTTCCAAGATTTTCCAAGTGTAGATTATGATATATCATCTTCCATTTTATATCTGGGTGGTTGATATTTCCAAAGAGAAAAAACAAATATTTTCAAATCAAGTCTCCCCCCACCTCCCTAACTGTCCAGTTGCTAACCATGATTTGTATACGAGGATAGTTACGAGGTTTTAGTCTCCACTTTTACACCAAGCACTGTTGCTACCATATCATTTAATGAGTTTCACTGTTCCCTGCAACACAATTTGATACTTATTATATAAATGGCTTAGAAAACCGACAAGTTTATGAATGAGACACTTACGCAACACTTTGGTAGCTTTATTGTGGAAAAGTTTCGCCAGCCTGTGGCTTAATCAGTTCAATACAGAGAACAACGGTGGAAGATGAGGCGTTTGAGGAAATCAGTCCCTCAGCGTGGAGCCGATGTGTTCACTCTATCAATCTTCATAAATAGTACAGCATATGCGAGGAGTAGGGGCTTGTAGGGGCCAGGTGAGGTGAAGCAGTCGGAGGGGACATCACCAGTGGGATGCAGTACTATCTACAAAACTTTATACACGAGATCTAGCACTATCTACATTACTTATCCATCAGTAAGTGAAGCACCGGGTCGTCAAGGTAAACTTTCGTATCTTCACTGTTACCAACACGTATCGCTAAGACAGCCCTAATTTTTCTGATTACCCTTTTTTTTCGACACAAGTAACAATGGTTATAAATTACCATAATTTTTAAAGGGGTGGACCGGTAAGCCAGCAGAAGGCCTCGGTCAGATGACCAAAAGCTCCAAAGGCGGGTCATCATCTGACTAAGACCCGCGTCAGGAAACATTTGTCCTGTTTCCTGACGAACCTTACCTAACCTAACCTAACCCTTTTTTCGAGAAACATCAGAATCTTCGAAACCAGACTGATTATCATCTTCACGAACACAGACTATTATCTTCACGAACACACTATTATTTTCACGAAAAAATAACTGCATGCCACATGGTGAAATGCCAGGGCCAGGGTCATAGGGACACAAGTAAAGACACACATGTTAGGAAGTATTGCTTTCAATGTGGTTGAAAATGGAATTGGCTAGATGAGGAGGTAGCGGAGACAAATTTGATACACAGTTTCAAGAACAGGTGTGATAAGCAGAAAGAAGTCAGAAGCTAGCAATGCCGGCCAACGTAACTTGAAAGGGTGGGGTCCCGAGCAGACAGAAAAACAATCAAAGAGTGCAAATAGCATGAGCACAAAAAGTGAAATCCCTCTGGAGTATATTTGTCACAGGCGTATATTGTACTCAGCACACTGTTGGATCAGTGTCTGTATCCACGTCAAGGCCTAATAAGTACACCTCGATGCTTGTTTCCAGATCATTAACGTGGTTAAAGGGCTTGAGAAAGATTCACAAAGGAAATATCTACACCAACGGATATCCAATAAATCAATATAACAAAAGGATTTGCAGAGGCTATTAATTAAACATGGTATTGCCACACCCCTACACTCTCCCTCAGCAGTAACGTCAAAAATAGTGAACTGTAAAAGAGAGTCACCCCATTCCTGGTTATAAGTGCTGGTGAGCACGCAGGATTGTGAGCACAGTTTTGTCCAAAATCAATACACGCCCCAAGCAGGGGTTGAACTAAGAGCAGAGAGGAGAGGAGAGGAGGGAAGGGAAGGGAAGGGAAGGGAAGGAGAGGGGCGGAAATCCCTCAGTTGACTATACCTCAGTCTCCCCTCCGCTCATTCCCCTTCAAAACAATGGCTGGCACTTCCATTTTTGTCTGTGATAATATCCATCGGCAGCACAGGTTGCCAACACTTGTCCAGCTGCATTAGACCAAGAAAGTTAAGACTCAGAATTTCTGTGACATCTAAGATAAAGTGCTATGACCTGCTTACTAGTAATGCTCAAGCAGTAGTGCTACCAGCACTGCCACAAGCAGCACTCTGACGTAATGCCAGCACAGCCTCAAGCAGCAGAAGCACTCTGACGCCACGTCAGCAGTAACAGTGCTCTGACGCCACGTCAGCAGCAACAGTACTCTGACGTCACGTCAGCAGTAACAGTAATCTGACGCCACGTCAGCAGCAACAGTACTCTGACGCCACGTCAGCAGTAACAGTACTCTGACGCCACGTCAGCAGTAACAGTACTCTGACGCCACGTCAGCAGTAACAGTACTCTGACGCCACGTCAGCAGCAACAGTACTCTGACGCCACGTCAGCAGCAACAGTACTCTGACGCCACGTCAGCAGCAACACACTGACGCCACGCCACATAGAGATGAATATGGTACATATTGAGCGTTCTGTCAATTTTCCGTATAAACTGTAATTTGAGACTGGTTATAAATGACCTGTCGGAAGGCCTCGGTTTCCAAAGGCGGGTCATCATCTGACTAAGACCCGCGTCAGGAAACATTTGTCCTGTTTCCTGACGAACCTAACCTAACCTAAACTAACTGTAATTTGAAACAAACAAACAAAAAAAAGATAGCAACATACACATTTATAACAGGAATGATGTCCCAAATGTAGTTTCACCTCAAAATTAAGACTTAAATCAGTCCAGAGTAAGTATGAATGGTCAAAGTCCTGTAATATGTTTATAGCGTCCTAGAGCCACTCACAGAGTAATAATAATAATATCTTTATTTACTACAAGTACATGTACAAGGTATACAGTCCTAGCTGACATCAATAACATACTACTATATAGAAAGCCGCTTGTTATGCAGAGCATTTCCCGCAAATTAGCTCAGTTTTGTCCCAGGATGCGACCCACACCAGTCCACTAACACCCAGGTACCCATTTTAAACTGATGGGTGAACAGGGACAGCAAGTGTCTTATGGAAACACGTCCCTAATGCTCTCCAGCCGTACCGGAGGAGATTCGAACCCCGGACTTCGGTGTATGAGGTAAGTGTGCTAGCGATCGAGCTACGGCTGGTGTTTACCTTTCACTGTGCATACAATGAATTCATAAAACAGTGTTTACAGTACTCATGACATTAGTGTAAAAGTGACTGCAGTTACAATGACCATAGGGTAGGTATAATGACCACTGGGAAGGTATAATGACTACAGGGTAGGTATGACCACTGGGAAGGTATAATGACTACAGGGTAGGTATAATGACCAATGAGAAAGTATAATGGCTACAGGGTTGGTATAATGACCACTGGGAAGGTATAATGACTACAGGGTAGGTATAATGACCACTGGGAAGGTATGACTACAGGGTAGGTATAATGACCACTGGGAAGGTATAATGACTACAGGGTAGGTATAATGACCACTGGGAAGGTATAATGACCACTGGGAAGGTATAATGACTACAGGGTATGTATAATGACCAATGAGAAGGTATAATGACTACAGGGTAGGTATAATGACCACTAGTAGGCATAATGACCACTGGGCAGGTATAATGACCACTGGGCAGGTATAATGACCACTGGGCAGATGATACATCCTGAAGCCAACAGTTAAAGCAACTGTCGTAGTCAGTGGTTCAAGCCGGCCAGGCGATCATTATTCTACTTGTTGCTGGGCGCTACCACCCTGCAACCCCTCACTTCTCCCACTGGTGGTGACGGAACACCCACCAGGGATCTAGGAAGGACAAAACCACCAGGGGTGTGGGAAGGGTAGAACCACCAGGGATCTGGGAAGGGCAGAATCACCAGGGGTCTAGGAAGGGTAGAACCACCAGAGGTGTGGGAAGGGTTGAAGCACCAAGGGTCTAGGAAGGGCAGAACCACCAGGGGTCTAGGAAGGGGAGAACCACCAGGGGTGTGGGAAGGGTTGAAGCACCAAGGGTCTAGGAAGGGGAGAACCACCAAGGGTCTAGGAAGGGGAGAAACACCAGGGGTCTAGGGCACATAACCACCAGGGGTCTAGGAAGAAGAGAACCACCAGGGGTCTGGGAAGAAGAGAACCACCAGGGGCCTGGGAAGGGTAGACCTATCAGGAGTCTAGGAAGGGTAGAACCACCTGGGATCTAGGAAGGGGAGAACCACCAGGGATGGAGAACCACCAGGGGTCTAGGGCACACAACCATCAGGGGTCTAGCAAGGGTAGAACCACCAGGGGTCTAGCAAGGGTAGACACACCAGGGGTCTAGCAAGGATAGCCCACCAGGGGTCTAGGAAGGGTAGGCCCACCAGGGGTCTAGGAAGGGTAGACCCATCAGGGATCTAGGAAGGGTAGACCCATCAGGGATCTAGGAAGAGTAGACCCACCAGGGGTCTAGGAAGGGTAGACCCACCAGGGGTCTAGGAAAGGATAATTTACGAAAGGTGTGGGAAGGGCCTCCATTTTTTTTAAGACAAAACTGTATACATCCGAAGTGTGCTTCCACGATATTCTCTATGATAATTAAACAATGGGAACAAAAGCTATGTTTTTTCTGTCATAATCCCTCACTCAGAATGGGGCTCGTACAAGGTGCTGACATTTGTCAGTCTTAGCTGGGAGACTTCCGTGGGACAATTAGGATACCTTCAAACATTACAGCAATGGTTCAGCTACGGCAGCTTCAAAGGTTACCTTCTAGCACTGCTGGAGTTACTATCACTTGGGAATTATCATCTCTCAGGATAGCCTCTCCCATACACAGCAGTAATGAAAATTCTTATGAAGATATCTCCATCATCCCAGAGTGAGAGCAAGAACAATTATACACAGGAGGCAGAGAAAGGACAAAGTTATCAAACCGCACACATATGTACATAAACAGATACAAATATACTTAGGCATACACACATACACATGTTAGTACATAATTTAGAATTATAAGTCAAAGACCATACAGTGACACTCGGAAGGAGGGGGACGTGGGAAGGACTCAGGAGGGGTGTGGGGAAGGACTCAGAAGGGGTGTGGGGAAGGACTCAGGAGGGGTGTGGGGAAGGACTCGGGAGCGATGTAGGAAAGGACTCGGGAGCGATGTAGGAAAGAGGGACTCAGGAGGGATGTTGGAAGGCGGGACTCAGGAGGGATGTTGGAAGGAGGGACTCAGGAGGGATGTTGGAAGGAGGGACTCAGGAGGGATGTTGGAAGGAGGGACTCAGGAGGGATGTTGGAAGGAGGGACTCAGGAGGGATGTTGGAAGGAGGGACTCAGGAGGGATGTTGGAAGGAGGGACTCAGGAGGGATGTTGGAAGGAGGGACTCAGGAGGGATGTTGGAAGGAGGGACTCAGGAGGGATGTTGGAAGGAGGGACTCAGGAGGGATGTTGGAAGGAGGGACTCAGGAGGGATGTTGGAAGGAGGGACTCAGGAGGGATGTTGGAAGGAGGGACTCAGGAGGGATGTTGGAAGGAGGGACTCAGGAGGGATGTTGGAAGGAGGGACTCAGGAGGGATGTTGGAAGGAGGGACTCAGGAGGGATGTTGGAAGGAGGGACTCAGGAGGGATGTTGGAAGGAGGGACTCAGGAGGGATGTTGGAAGGAGGGACTCAGGAGGGATGTTGGAAGGAGGGACTCAGGAGGGATGTTGGAAGGAGGGACTCAGGAGGGATGTTGGAAGGAGGGACTCAGGAGGGATGTGGGAAGGAGGGACTCAGGATGTAGAAAGGAGGGATGTTGGAAGGAGGGACTCAGGAAGGATGTAGGAAGGAGGGACTCAGGAAGGATGTAGAAAGGAGGGACTCAGGAGGGATGTTGGAAGGAGGGACTCAGGAAGGATGTAGAAAGGAGGGACTCAGGAGGGATGTTGGAAGGAGGGACTCAGGAAGGATGTAGAAAGGAGGGACTCAGGAGGGATGTAGGAAGGAGGGACTCAGGAGGGATGTAGGAGGGACTCAGGAGGGATGTAAGAAGGACTCAGGAAGGATTTAGGAAGGAGGGAATCAGGAGAGATGTTGGAAGGAGGGACTCAGGAGGGATGTAGGAAGGAGGGACTCAGGAGGGATGTTAGAAGGAGAGACTCAGGAGGGATGCTGGAAGGAGGGACTCAGGAGGGGTGTAGGAAGGAGGGACTTAGGAGGGATGTAGGAAGGAGGGACTCAGGAGGGATGTTGGAAGGAGGGACTTAGGAGGGATGTTGGAAGGAGGGACTCAGGAGGGATGTAGGAAGGAGAGACTCAGGAGGGATGTTGGAAGGAGGGACTCAGGAGGGATGTTGGAAGGAGGGACTCAGGAGGGATGTTGGAAGGAGGGACTCAGGAGGGATGTTGGAAGGAGGGACTCAGGAGGGATGTTGGAAGGAGGGATGTTGGAAGGAGGGACTCAGGAGGGATGTTGGAAGGAGGGGCTCAGGAGGGATGTTGGAAGGAGGGGCTCAGGAGGGATGTTGGAAGGAGGGCCTCAGGAGGGATGTTGGAAGGAGGGACTCAGGAGGGGTGTTGGAAGGAGGGACTCAGGAGGGGTGTTGGAAGGAGGGACTCAGGAGGGGTGTTGGAAGGAGGGACTCAGGAGGGGTGTTGGAAGGAGGGACTCAGGAGGGGTGTTGGAAGGAGGGACTCAGGAGGGATGTTGGAAGGAGGGACTCAGGAGGGATGTTGGAAGGAGGGACTCAGGAGGGATGTGGGAAGGAGGGACTCATGAGGGATGTTGGAAGGAGGGACTCAGGAGGGATGTTGGAAGGAGGGACTCAGGAGGGATGTGGGAAGGAGGGACTCATGAGGGATGTTGGAAGGAGGGACTCAGGAGGGATGTTGGAAGGAGGGACTCAGGAGGGATGTGGGAAGGAGGGACTCAGGATGTAGAAAGGAGGGATGTTGGAAGGAGGGACTCAGGAAGGATGTAGAAAGGAGGGACTCAGGAGGGATGTTGGAAGGAGGGACTCAGGAAGGATGTAGAAAGGAGGGACTCAGGAGGGATGTTGGAAGGAGGGACTCAGGAAGGATGTAGAAAGGAGGGGCTCAGGAGGGATGTTGGAAGGAGGGACTCAGGAAGGATGTAGAAAGGAGGGACTCAGGAAGGATGTAGGAAGGAGGGACTCAGGAGGGATGTAGGAGGGACTCAGGAGGGATGTAAGAAGGACTCAGGAAGGATTTAGGAAGGAGGGAATCAGGAGAGATGTTGGAAGGAGGGACTCAGGAGGGATGTAGGAAGGAGGGACTCAGGAGGGATGTTAGAAGGAGAGACTCAGGAGGGATGCTGGAAGGAGGGACTCAGGAGGGGTGTAGGAAGGAGGGACTTAGGAGGGATGTAGGAAGGAGGGACTCAGGAGGGATGTTGGAAGGAGGGACTTGGGAGGGATGTTGGAAGGAGGGACTCAGGAGGGATGTAGGAAGGAGAGACTCAGGAGGGATGTTGGAAGGAGGGACTCAGGAGGGATGTTGGAAGGAGGGACTCAGGAGGGATGTAGGAAGGTGTCAACCATTTCACTATCATGATACCACATCCTAAGCAAATCAAGATATAGGCTTGTATCTACCTGGAGTCTACCTGGAGGTTATTCAGGGGATCAACGCCCCGGTGGCCTGGTCCATGACCAGGCCTCCTGGTGGATCAGGGCCTGATCAATGAGGCTGTTACTGCTGGCCGCACGCAGTCCAACGTATGAACCACAGCCCGGCTGATCCGGCACTGACTTTAGGTATCTATCCAGCTCTCTCTGGAAGGCAGCCAGGGGTTTATTGGTAATTCCCCTTATGCTTGGTGGGAGGCTGTTGAACAGTCTTGGGCCCTGGACACTTATGGTGTTTTCTCTAGTGTACCAATGGCACCCCTACTTTTAATTGGGGGTATTTTGCATCACCTGCCCAGTCTTTTACCTTCGTACGGAGTGATTTCTGTGTGCAGATTCGGGACCATTCCTTCCAGGATTTTCAAAGTGTAGATTATGATATATCTCTCTCTCTCCTGCGTTCCAACGAGTACAAGTCAAGTGCTTCCAAGCGTTCCCAGTAGTTAAGGTGCTTGACAGAACTTATACGTGCAGTAAAGCTTCTCTGTACACTCTCTAGATCTGCAATTTCACCTGCTTTGAACAAAGATGTTAATGTAAAACAGTATTTCTGCCTAGAGAGAACAAGTGATTTGAAAAGGATCATCATTGGCTTGACATCTCTCGTTTTGAACATTCTCATTATCCATCCTATCATTTTCTTTGCACTTGTGATCGTGGCACTGATGTGATCCCTGAAAGTGAGATCCTCAGACATTACTACTCCCAGGTCCCTTACAATATTTTTCCGCTCTACTGTATGGCCAGAGTTTGTAGTATACTCTGTTCTAGTTATTATCTCCTCCAGTTTTCCTTAACAGAGTAGTTGGAATTTGTCCTCATTGAACATCACATTGTTTTCCGTTGCCTATTGGAAAACTTGGTTTATATCTTCTTGGAGGTTAACCGTGTCCTTAATAGATGACAGCCTCATGCATATCCTAGTACCGTCTGCAAAGGATGATATGGTGCTGTGGATTATATCTCTTTCTATGTCTGATATGAGGATGAGGAACAGGATGGGGGCAAGTACTGTGCCTTGTGGAACAGAGCTCTTGTGGCTTTGTTAAAAGTTTGCTTTGAACCAACAGATAAAGGAACCCACTAGAAATATAATTATACTGGATTTGATCTTCACAAACAACGAAGAACTAAGAGACATGACAATAACAAATACATTATGTTCTGACCGCATCATCATAAAAGTACAAAATTATAAGTGTTGAGGTGATAATAATGCACTGACAAAAAAAGACCCCCTGTATGGTAGGCCTCTGATTTTCGTCCCGGCACTATGCCAGGGCGCTCACCCAGCATAATGCTGTGACTAGCACTGTATATCGCTTAAAGGAATGCTGATCATGAAACAAGCAAAAACCTATCATGATGAACTAAATATTGAAGGTAACTGTGAATATTCAGCAGGTTGGTTACAAAAATTTAAGAAAAGGCATGGCATTAAATATTTAAAGAAGGTACAGTGGAACCTCAATATTCATAAGTCCCTATATTCGTACAACTCGATATTTGGCCAACTTTTTCAAGAAAAATTTGACGCAGTATTTGGACATTGCCCTGATATTCAACCCAAACAAAACGGTCCATCTGGACGAAGTCCAATGAAAACAAAGCATCACATGCTCAGTCTCTCATCAGTTTTTTTTGTTAAGCACTGTTCATACAAGTTCTGTGAAACTTTTTGATATTTCATTATTCTGTGGTGATTTTTAAATATTTTCATTGAAAATAAGTAATCATGACCCCCCCAAAAAGTAGTTACCCAAACAAACCTTAAAGGAAAGCAGTGAGAACTACAATTAAAGTGAAAAAAAACTCATTGCAAAGTGGGAAAGTAGAACACATGTTGGACTTGGCCACTCAATATACTATGGTGAAATCCACCATATCACCCATACTGAAAAATAAAGAGCAATAAAAAGGGCTTATGTGGTGAAAGGAGTGAAAATTCTTGCTGTGCCAAGATCACAGATAACTGAAGAAATGGATAAACTTTTGTTAGTGTTCATTAACTAAAAACAATTGGCTGGTGACAGTGTTTCTGAAACAATAATTTGTGAAAAATGAAGACAGTTACATAGCGACCTTGGGCAAGACACCCCAGCGCTTTTCAAAAGACTCAACTTGCTAAATATACAAGACATACACTCTTATTATTGTGCCTACTACATGTACAGAACTTTAAACTCCACTGTAAACCCTCCCCTAAAACTACTACTCGACAGTTACAACAGAATGCACAGTCACAATACAAGGCATAAGGCACTTTTTAACATCCCTCAAATAAGACTCTCACTATGCACGAACACTATGCACATAAAAAAGGCCCGAAGATCTGGAACTCGCTATTGGAACAGGTCAAGGATCATCAGACAGCTTATAAATTTAGGATTCTGTTAAAAAATCATCTTATCTCACAATATTAACCAAATCAACCAAACATCTACTGACTAGTTTTATCATGTGACCACCTGGCTTTTAATTCTGCCATTCCATAAAATATTACCACCTGCACCATTCGTTGTAAATTAGATTTTGTACAAAGTATACATAAGATTTATTAAGTCCAAATAAGATTGTAAAACAGCTAACCACTATTCCATGTTTAGTTTTAAGTATAATTACTATGTACTATTATCTTATCTAGTTTTACTTAGTTACTATGTACAGTGGAACCTCAAAAATCGAGCTTAATCCGTTCCAGGAGCTAGTTCTAAATTCGAAAAGTCTGAAATTCGAAGCACTATTTCCCATAAGAAATAATGGAAATACACCTACCATCCGACTTACGACCTGCTCGACTTACGACCACTCGACTTACGACCGTGTTTTTTATGCCAAATTTCTGGGAAATAAACAACTATTTGTGTTGTACACAGTGTTTATCCTAAACCTTACAGTATTAAATACAGTACTAACAGCATAAAAAGTAAAGTAAAACATGAAATACCAAAATAAAACAATAAAATAAAGTCATTACAAAATTGTTTTGTTGATATTCAGTAGTAAAGTTCGACTTACGACCATTTCAACTTACGACCATTTCAACTTACGACCGGTTTCTCGGAACCGAACTCGGTCGTAAGTCGGATGGTAGGTGTACAATTAATCCGTTCCAGAAACCCAAAAATATTCACACAAAAAATACATTTTATAGAGATTAATTACAGTTTTACATACAACAAATATTATAGCTTTTAATTATGTATAGTAATACATATAAAATAACATTTTTACTTACCTTTATTGAAGATTGGTGATGGCATCTGGAAGTTAGAGAGGAGGAGAGAGGGAGTTAGGGTTAGTGTTTGGAAGAAGAATCCCCCTCCATGAGGACTTCAGGTAAAGCCCTCTCTGGGGTTACTTCCCTTCTCTGTCTTTTAATGCCACTAGGACCAGCTTGAGAGTCACTGGACCCCTGTCTCACAAAATAACTGTCCACAGTCCTCTGTTTCTGGCGCCTCTTTAACATTTCCCTAAAATGGGACATGGTTCTGTCACTGAACTTGTTGCAAAGATGGCTTGTTTCAGCTTGCTCAGGGTGGTACTTCTGCATAAACATTTGGACATCATTCCACTTGGCACAAATCTCCTTAATCTTTGAAGAAGGCACCTCATCCACTCCCTATATTAACACCTTTTGCAACATCAGCTTCCTTGATTTGTTCTTTCTTTGACAGGATAGAACCGATGGTTGACTTGTTTTTCCCGTACATCCTGGCAAGCTCAACAAGTCTCACACCTCTCTCACACTTCTGTATTATTTCCTTCTTCACATCTATGGTGTTTCTCACTTTCTTTACCACAGGGGTACCACTACCAAGTTTCTTTGGGCCCATGGCAGCTTATTTCACAGTCCCACAAGCACTAAACACAATGAAATAATCGTAAAATGCGTGAGAGCACAGGTTAGTGTTCACTCAAGCATAAACAAAGCTAGACTGCTCACAGTGCCTGCGCGGGGACGAGGACAGAGCAGACAGCAGACAGGTCCCGTACCCGGCGGTCCAAAAATAGGGGTGTGTTCGATAATAGGGACACAGTTTGTCCAAAAAAATGGTCTTATTTTCGAAACGTTCGATATGTGATACATTCGATTTTTGAGGTTCCACTGTACAGTGGACCCCCGCATACCGTTGGCATCACATACCGTTTATTCCGCATACCGCTCACTTTAATCGCAAAAATTTTGCCTCGCATACCGCTCAAAAACCCGCTCACCGCTGTTCGTCCGAGACGCGTCCAATGTGCGCCTTAGCCAGCCTCACATGTTCCGCCGGTGGCATTGTTTACCAGCCAGCCTCCGCGGTAGCATCCAAGCATACAATCGTAACATTTCGTATTATTACAGTGTTTTTGGTGATTTTATCTGGAAAATAAGTGACCATGGGCCCCAAGAAAGCTTCTAGTGCCAACCCTACAGCAATAAGGGTGAGAATTACTATAGAGATGAAGAAAAAGATCATTGATAAGTATGAAAGTGGAGTGCGTGTCTCCGAGCTGGCCAGGTTGTATAATGAACCCCAATCAACCATCGCTACTATTGGTGGTACAGCTGCTGCTGCTGCTGCACTGTCAGCTGCTGCTGCTGCTGTAGCATCATCTGCTGCTGCTGTAGCATCGTCTGCTGCTGCTGTAGCATCGTCTGCTGCTGCTGTAGCACTGTCAGCTGCTGCTGCTGCTGTAGCATCGTCTGCTGCTGCTGTAGCATTGTCTGCTGCTGCTGTAGCACTATCAGCTGCTGCTGCTGCTGTAGCATCGTCTGCTGCTGCTGTAGCATCGTCTGCTGCTGCTGTAGCACTGTTGTTGGTGTGGCTTATTGAGAATATACCAAGAAACAATTAACCCCAGAGGATTTTCCACCCAGGATAACCCAAAAAAGTCAGTGTCATCGAAGACTGTCTAACTTATTTCCATTGGGGTCCTTAATCTTGTCTCCCAGGATGCAACCCACACCAGTCGACTAACACCCAGGTGAACAGGGAAAAATGCCTGGAACTAGTGCTCATATTGGTGAATTTAAAGCCAGCAAAGGTTGGTTTGAGAGATTTAAGAATCGTAGTGACATACACAGTGTGATAAGGCCTGTTCTGGAAGAAAATGCCAAACAGGACCTACAGTACTCAGGAGGAAAAGGCACTCCCAGGACACAGTGTCTCATCAGTCATTGCTGCATCTTCAATAAAGGTAAGTGTCATTTATTCTTCATTTAGTAGACTAGTACATGCACAATATATACTGTGCATGTACTACTCTACTATTGTGCATGTATCCTTCTCTTTGTGTGTAGGAAAATGTATATTTCATGTGGTAAAAATTTTTTTTCATACTTTTGGGTGTCTTGCACGGATTAATTTGATTTCCATTATTTCTTATGGGGAAAATTCATTCGCATACCGATTATTTCGCATACCAATGAGCCCTCTTGCACGGATTAAAATCGGTATGCGGGGGTCCACTGTATTAGGATTAGTTTGCCCGAAATGCCTCGGCATGATAGTGGCTATCTTTGTACTTAGCAAATCAAAATTGTAATTACACATTGTAACCTTTACAAAGAAATAAACTTTTTATGATTATTATTATAATTATTAATTAATCCATTCCAGACATCCAAATTAAACAAAATAATTTTTTTACATGAAAATACATTTTCCTACACAGAAAACAATGATACATGAAAAATAAAACAATAATAACATCACACTTACCTTTATTGTGGACTTATTGATGAGTGATGAGACGAGAGGAGGGGGGACGATGAAGGTGTTCTATTGTTTGGAAGGGAAATCCCCTTCCATAAAGACTTCAGGTAACAAATCCTTTTCTGGCTTGTTTCCTGGGAGTGCCTTTTCCTCCTGAGTAATGTAGGTCCTGTTTGGCAATTTCTTCCTAAACAGGCCTGTTTCGTCAAAGTTGAACACTTGTTGGGGTTTTAATTTTTCAGCTTTTATGTACCCCTTAACCCGTAAATGGTCCAAGCAGATCTACGTACACATGTGTAGTGCTACAAAAGTGGATCTACGTCTTTTTTTTACATATTTTCAAATACAGTGGACCCCCGGTTAACGAACTTTTTTCATTCCAGTAGTATATTCAGGTGCCAGTACTGACCGAATTTTTTCCCATAAGGAATATTGTGAAGTAGATTAGTCCATTTCAGACCCCCAAACATACACGTACAAACGCACTTACATAAATACACTTACATAATTGGTCGCATTTGGAGGTGATCGTTAAGCGGGGGTCCACTGTATAACAAAAAAAAACAGTAGATCAAAGTTTTTTTACACATTTTCAAATGTAAAAATAAAAAAGAAGATCTACTTTTTTTACATACTTTCAAATGTTGAAAAAACGTATATATACGTTTGGACCGTTTACGGGTTAAAGTCCCGCACATATTTTTCAGCCACTTTTTTGTCAGAACTGGCAGCCTCGCCATGCCTTATCATACCATACCATCATCACAGCCACTACCACCATCACTACCACCCTCTACCACCATCACAACCACTACCACCCTCTACCACCACCACTTTTGTATTTTTCTACAACCTTTTTCTTAAATTGTGTGTGTTTCTCACATTCTTTACCATAGGGCTGGCACTAGAAGCTTTCCTAGGGCCCATGGCGACTTATTTAGCAATTACAAGCACCAAAAAATGGAATAATACAAAATATATCGCATGTACGAGTGGAATCGTCCTCACTGGCTTTGTAAACAATGGCACACTGGCTGATACACGGAGTGAGTGGCCGGGCACGCTCAGGGTGTCGTGCCGACACATTCGGAACGAAAGCTCCTAACCGAGTTTTTAGGTGTTATCCGAGCCAATTTTTTTACGCCAAAGCAAGGTGTTATCTGATTTTGGTGTTAGCCGATGCTGCCGTTAACTAAGGGTCCATTGTACAGCCTCTCCTCACTTAGTGACGTACTCGTTTACCGACATCTCGGATTTACGACTGGCTCTCTGACCAGTATGCATGCCTAAATAATGTACAGTGGACCCTCAGTTATTGGCCAACTCGGTGATCGGCCATTTTTTCAGTGCCTGGTTATCGGCCATTAATTCGATGATCAGCCGTTTGGGACGTGTCCATCCGCCAGCTGGGGCTGCTTGCGTGTCAGTTTGGCTGTGTCTCTCGGTGGCTGGGGAAGCTTCTGCTCATACATCCAAACATTTTGCTTATTTCCCATTGTAGTTTGTGTTTTTTTGCAGTGCAACTGAAATAAGTAACTATGGCTCCAAAGAAAGTGCCTGTGGTAAAGAAAGTGAGAAACACCATGGAATTTAACCCTTTCAGGGTCCGTCCCATAGATCTACGGCTTTACGTTCAGGGTCCAAACTGTAGATCTACGCCATGAGCTCAGCTCACTCTGATAAACTGTGAGTGGTACATTTGGGCCTAGATATGAGAGAATACATCTATGTGGTATGTGTGCACCACATAAAACAGATCCTGCAGCACACTGTGTATAATGAGAGAAAAAAAATGAAATCATGATTTTTCGATTAAAACAGCAACTTTGCAGTGTTTTTTCGTATGTTTTTTATAGTTGTATTTGCGATTTCTTGGTCTCATTTGATAGAATGGAAGACATATTACAGAAATAGAGATGATTTTGATTGGTTTTAGCATTGGAAATGGCTTGAAACTGAGCTCAAAGTAGCAGAAATGTTAAATTTTTGCCGATATTCAAGAGTAAACAAACGACCTCATACGTCTAATACACGTCAGCTGGTGGGTCTAATATACATTCACAAATATGGTGATGATATTTATACAATTATTACAGTATTGCATAACAGTAAATCTTCTATTTTTTGGTGTGAATAAAAATTCATTATGTGAATAAAAAATCAAAATGGAATTTATTTGTAAAGCCTCAAAACATAACTAATGAACAGAGGAAATGTTAGTTTAGTGCCAGGAATGCCTACATTGTGAATTCTGGACCCTATTTTGAAATTGGAATATTTTGAACTTTGTGTTAAATTGGCCAAATTAACAATTTCCGATCACTTTATTTTGTAGTTGAAACAGTTGACTTGGCGATTTCTTGTGCTCAAACGATAGAATAGAAGTAATACTAGTGAAATAGCTAAGAATTTGGTTGATTGGAATAATGTAATTGGCCTAAAATGGGAGTCAAAGTCGGCAAAATCGCCGATTCGTAAATATCGCTGACACATCAAAATTCGCGAGAGCATAATTTCGTCAATTTTCCACCAAATTTCGTACTTTTTGTTTTATTACCTTCACAAAAAGATCCTCTACGATTTCATAAGAAAAAATAAAAATTTTTTTTTTTTAAATTCTTGGACACTGTTGCGTGACTCCAGATTTGGGCCTTGGACCCTGAAAGGGTTAAGCACTTCGTGCTTAAATTCCATGGTGTGATATTCCATGGTGGTGAAACTTGCAGGATATACAGCAAGAATAAATCAACAATCACATCCATCCCGGCAAAGAAAGAACAAATCAAGGATGCTAATGTTGCAAAAGGAGTAACTTTTCTAACTAAACAAAGGCTACCAATAATGGAAGAGATGGAAAAGTTATTATTATTGTGAATTAAAGAAAAAGAATTAGTGGGAGACAGTGTTGTGGAGTTGATTATTTGTGAGAAGGCAAGGCAATTGAGTGAGGATCTTGCAAAGAAAATGCCAGGAACAAGTGATGCAGTTTGTGAATTTAGGGCCAGCAAAGGATGGTTTGATAGATTAAGAAGCATAGTGGCATACACAGTGCTGTAAGGCATGGTAAGGCTGCAAGTTCTGATAAATGTGCGGCTGAAAAATTCGTGCAGGAATTCCAGGGGTACATACAGGCTGAAGGATTCAAACCCCAACAAGTGTTCAATTGTGACGAAACAGGCCTGTTTTGGAAGAAAACGCCAAACAGGACCTACATTACCCAGGAGGAAAAGGCACTGTCAGGACACAAGCCTATGAAAGACAGGCTTACTCTTTTGTTGTGTGGTAATGCTAGTGGGGATTTCAAAGTGAAGCCTTTACTCATGTATCACTCAGAAAATCCTATTGTTCAAGAAAAACAATGTCATGAAGAATAGATTGTGTGTGATGTGGAAAGCTAATCATAAGGCATGGGTCACAAGGCAAATTTTCAAAGAGTGGGTTAATGATGCATTTGGCCCAAGTGTGAAAAAATAATTCCTGGAAAAGAAATTGCCACTCAAGTGCCTCCTGGTACTGGACAATACTCCTGCACATCCTCCAGGCTTAGAAGACCAAGTGTTTAGGGGCTTCAGTTTTATAAGAGTGAAGTTCTTGCCTCCTAACACCACTCTCTCTCCTCCAGCCCATGGACCAGCAGGTCATTTCTAACTTCCAAAAACTCTACACAAAAGCAGTGTTTCAAAAGTGCTTTGAAGTGACCTCGGACACTCAGTTGACCCTAAGAGAGTTCTGGAGGAATCACTTCACTATCCTCCATTGCATAAGCCTTATAGGTAAGGCTTGGGAGGGAGTGACTTCCAGGACTTTGAACTCTGCTTGGAGAAATCTGTGGCCAGATTGTGTCCAAGAGAAGGATTTTGAAGAGTTTGAGGCTGACCCTGACCTTGCCGACCCTGTGGACTCTACTGTGGCAATGGGGAAGTCCCTAGGGTTGGAGGTGAGTGGTGAGGATGTGGAAGAGTTGGTGGAGAACCACAGTGAAGAGCTAACCACTGAAGAGCTGCAAGAGCTTCAACTTGAACAGCAACAGACTGCAGCTGAGGAACTTGCTTTGGAGGAGGAGGAAGAGAGAGTGAAGGAGGTGCCTTCTTCATTGATTAAGAACATTTGTGCAAAGTGGAATGATGTGCAAAGTTTTGTTGAGAAGTACCACCCTGACAAAGCTGAAACAAGCCATATCTGCAACATGTTTAGTGACAAAACCCTGTCCCACTTCAGGGAAATCTTAGAGATACCACAAACAGAGCACTCTGGACAGTTATTTTGTGAGACAGGGGACCAGTGACTCTCAAGCTGGTCCTAGTGGCATTAAAAGACAAAGAAGGGAAGTAATCCCAGAGAAGGCTTTGCTACCTAAAGTCTTTATGGAGAGGGATTCCCCTTCCAAACACTAACTCCTCCCTCTTTCCTCCTCCCTATCTTCCAGAAGCCAGCATTAGCCTTCAATAAAGGTACAGTGGACCCTCAGTTAACGATGCCATCAGATAGCGATAAAATCAGATACCGATACGTTTTTGCATCAAAATATTGGCTCAGCTAATGATAAAAAACTCAGTTAAGGACATTCGTCCAGAACGTGTCCACGCGCCCTGAGCCGCCCAGCCACTCCAATGTGGCTAGTGTGCCATTGTTTACAAGCCACTGCAGATGATTCCACGTTTACATGCGATACATTCTGTATTATTCCATTGTTTTTAGTGCTTGTAACTGCTAAATAAGTCACCATGGCCCCAAAGAAAGCTTCTAGTGCCAAGGGTGAGAAATACCATTGAATTGAAGAGAGAGATAATCACAAAATACAAACGTGGAGTGCCTGCCTCCGAGCTGGCCAGGTTGTATAACAAACCCCAATTAACCATCGCTACTATCCTTAGTTTTAGTGATATTATACCAGTGAATCGATTTTTGATACTGTTACATGGGCTACACTTCAGACAAGACAAGGCCTGACAGAAATGACAGGTTATGTAAGATCAGGAATGTGTTCATGTATCTGAAACAAAACTGCTGTGTATTTTTATCCCTTCAGGAAGCTTGTTATTGATGAGTCCTTGATTATGTTCAAAGGCAGACTGTCGTTCAAGCAGTATATACCAAGCAAGAGAAAATGCTTTGGTATAAAGTTATTTGTACTGTTTAATTGCAAAAATGGTCTGGTTTTGGACATAATCATGTCCACTGGCAGTAATACATTGAGAGATACCAGGAAGTTATTGGGTATCTCTGGTGATGTGGTTAGAACAATGATGGAACTATATCTTGGTAAGGGGCATATATTATATACTGATAATTGGTACACAAGCCCCTTACTCAGTGATTTCTTGCAAATGAACATGACAGACATGTGTGGCACAGTGCGTGGTAATCATAAGCATATGCCTAGGTTCGACGCAAGCACTCACAGAGGTGAGGTGCAGGCGTTTGCTGCCAATGACATCATGGCATTTCAGTGGCTTGACAAACGTGATGTCACATTACATATTGACATCAGTTCACTGAAACAAAATGGCAGACAGTGGCAGGCAGAATAGAGAGACCAATGAACCCATTCTAAAACCTGCAGCTGTGATGGACTACAACCTCAATATGTGCTTAGTGGACAAATGTGATATGCAGATTAGGTTTGCTGATTGTGTCCACAAGAGTTACAAGTGGTACATAAAACTTTTTCTCCATCTTGACATTTCCATGCTGAATGCTTGTAACATGTACAAGTTGAAGACCAACAACAAACCAAATTTGGTGCATTTTGTTTGTCAGTCATCAGACAAATAATATTCAAGTACCAAGGAGCAACACCTGCAATAGACCAGCACCCACGAAATTACCAATACATACATGCCATCTCGTCTGAGGCCTGATGATCATTACCCCATACAATTGCCTCCTACCGCTTTCAAGAAAAGTCCTCGGAAGAGGTGTTTTGTCTGTGCACATACTACAAAACGCCCACAAAAATGCAGACACACTTGTTTTATGTGTAAGGAGTGTAAAACTCCAATGTGCATGACACCGTGTTTCAAAGACTTCCACAAGCTGCAGCAGTTCTAGGAAAGTGTTCAGTGACTGTACATTTGTATATATACAGTGGACCCCCGCTTAACGATCACCTCCAAATGCGACCAATTATGTAAGTGTATTTATGTAACTGCGTGTGTACGTGTATGTTTGGGGGTCTGAAATGGACTAACTACTTCACAATATAGAAAAAATTCGGTCAGTAATACCTGAACATACTACTGGAATGAAAAAAAAAAATTTTGTGTTGTTGGTTTGTGTAAACAAGTTTTGTAAACAATATAATAATGATAATGTGTTTGCAGTTATTGTGTTGTAAACAATGAGTGTATATTTGTACATTGCACCTTACTTTGGTCTCACAGGCCACATAAGTTACTTAGAAAAAAATACTGGAAAATTACAAGAAACCTTCGAATTGGAGTAAATAAAAGAATACCGGATGAGCGGCATTCGCCACTGTTGCCATATGCGGCTCATTTTCTGCCAACTTTGCGCCTCTTAATCTCGGTAAGTACTGATGGCAAAATTTTTTTTAAGGCTTAAAACACTCAGAAAAATAATTCTAACATTTTGGTAAGAAAATTTTTTTTTTTATTTTTTGAACATTTTTCGACATAGAATGACAGTTTCAGAAATGGGCTTGTGACAGTCAAAGGGTTAACGATGGGTACCCTAATAAGTCGTTAAACCCCTAGTGCCCAGTTCACTGGTTGGGAGGCAGCCTATATGGGAGTGTGCACATATGCCGAATAAATTGTAACATACGTACTCTTTGCATGCCATATCTACCAAGTAGGGTCCTTAAAGCTAACACTTTGAGAAGCTTCAAAAATGGGTTGGACAAATATTAGTGAAAAGTATTTGGTGTGAGAAAGCCCAGATGAGTACAGGTTAATAGACCTACTGCAGTGTTCCTTTATTATAACTTATGTTCACTGAATGACATCATAAATCCCAGCTTTAACTGCAAGCACTTTCTGAAATAGTTTAAATCCACCGTATTCTTAATACTGCAAGAAAGCTTTACTGATTGCTGAGATATTTATCTTCATAAGACTTTATCACTCCATAATCCACTGGTTGGTTAAAGGCAGTATAGCTAGGTGGTAAGAAGGCTGGAATAACATTATTTAAAAAAAAAACATTTCAACAGGTGAATGTGAAGAGAAATTTACCAGGGAGCCTGATACTGTTGAAACACTCCCTGGCCTCATCCACAAAATGCTACTGGAATCAAGAGTTATGGCCCATGTAACCAAAGCTGCCTTATTTGCTTTGTAATGCACTAGCAATTTTTTGACACCACTGACTGCACGTGGATGAGCAGTAGAGTACTCTTACTAATCACAAATAATTAATACTTGTGAATGTCAGTTGCAATAGCACACACCATTACAATTAATCTTCCCATGGATTCTTACATACCAGCCATTACTTTTCTTATGGTGGTGGGAGAATATCTTGCAAACTGTCTCTTTAGCATTATATATTTGGTCACAAGTTAAATTATGTTCCTCTACCAGCAGCTGCAGCTGTCTGTACTAGTCTGATTGGCAGATACTCTTTTTCACCTGCAACTTTACCCTGATGAATACCATGGGGTTTCTTAAATCTGTTAAGTCACTTACATAGTATGTACTCAATGTTATTTTACTTTAGAAATTTCATCTTTTACATCAAAAATGTACCAGAAATAGGAACACCACTTATATACTGTAGCTACATGTAAAAGTTTATCAATATTTTTGTAACAGGCCAATGTAATGTTTTCCAATTAGCAATTACCTTGACTCAATCATTATTAATAAAATATACCATATTTTCCTGTCTTTTTGTTCATATTACAGCAGGCTGCCATTTAACATGGCTTGTCTGACACGTTTTGGTTACAGCACGATTGAAGAATTGCGGCATATTTTTGTATAACACCGTAAAATTAACTTAACATGATTCGCAGGAGGGGAAAAAAATTTGAGCGTTGACCATGGGAAACATACCATCCTCTGCTAGAAGTTTATATCTTTTTCTTGCCATATCTTGAATCTGACAAGCAATCATGGCACTCAGTAGGCATACAAGTGTTGCTGAAAGTGGCAAGAAATGGTTTAACATTTAAGTCTTAAATTTACGAAGAAAACAGAGACATTAGACAAGAGATAGCTAGTGGCCGTAATGAAGCGCCTCTTTGTGCACATAAAAAGAATGAAGTAAATATGAGTGTGTGATGACTGACTGACTGATTTACTGACTAACTTACTGACTTACATGACTGACTGACTGACTGACTGATTATATTATTGACAGTATATTACTGACTGACTTGACTTACTGACTTGACTGATTTACTGACTGACTTAAAGTTAGACTTTTTTACTGAAGAGGACCCTGAAATGGTGTCTAGAGCAGCTGATGCCTTACCATCAGTTGTATAATGTACTGGGGGGTAAAATAGAACAGAAATCCATTACAGAATTTATGCACACTCTAGTACAACCATCGACTTCAGGACCAGTACTCTCTACCATCCACCTCAGCTCAGTAGGGCCACAGCATAGCTCTCCACTCTCCACAATCATCCACCAGTACCCACAATTTCTGTTGTAGTGTTAAGCAGTAAAAACAACATAATACATCACAACAATGAACTACAATTACATTTTTTTTTTTATTATCACACTGGCCGATTCCCACCAAGGCAGGGTGGCCCGAAAAAGAAAAACTTTCACCATCATTCAAAAAGAAAAACTTTCACCATCATCACTTTTATTTTTGTAAGATCTGGAGGTTTAAAAAAAAGTTGTTTGGCTTTTTTGGGGCTCTCAGGAATGTAACTCGATTTTTCCCACGAGTTCTTCAGTTTGTCTAACACGATTTTAACTAAAATGGCATTTTCAGGAACGTAACTACCGTGTTAAATGATGGCCTACTGTACATATTAATGGTTTTTCCAGTACAATACCATACCATATTCTATTGACAGAAGAATTACACTTACTCAATCTTTCAGTTTCATGAACATTCTACTTTTTTCTGTATGGCTAGGTAATTGGTTTCATGGATGATTTGGCTTCATTCAACATAGCCACTGGTACCTCCATTATTTTCCAAGTTATAAGGCCTTTTTTCAGAATTCTTCCTCCGTAAGCCACGCATGTCATGAGAGGTGATGAAAATGCTAGGCGTAAGGGACTAGCAACCCTTTCTCCTGTATAAATTACTAAATTTAGAAAGAAAAATTTTTGTTTTTTTCTTTTAGGTCACCCTGCTTTGGTGGGATACAGCCGGTGTGTTAAAAAAAAAAGCCTTTCATTGCCTCTGATTATCACTCTTACTGGAGTGAACTATATGATCCTGAGAAGACATAATGAGCTGTGCAGCTGTAAAGACACTAGATCAATGCATGGGTGGACAGGCACAAGGAAGGGCATTGGTTGTTAACCTTGAGTGCTAGCAGTTAGAAAAAAAAAATAAAAAACAGAAGTGAGAGGTTCACAAACTGTCAAGTGTCCATAATGCTGGGCACAATCAGTAGCTCACTCCTGTGACACTCTGGAGACTTTTTTCAGGTTTGACAATGTGGTTCTTACAAACAAGAAACTTGCTAGCTTGGATGTGATCTCCCTCTTCACTCATGTTCCTATCACTGTAGACTTGAACTTACCTCTTCCTGTACAGGATTTCATTGACTTTATTGAAGACTGTCAGGTTCAACATCTAACCTTTGTCAATAACATTTACCAACAAAAATTTGAAATGGCAATAGGATCATCTTTCAAAGCAGTTTAAACAAGTTACATTTATTTAAAGCACCTTGAGAGAGAATGTTTTAAAGATATCTCAGGATACATCATTTAGCTTAGCTATGTGGATGATTGGTCATTGCTCCTAAGCATTTCATCACTCATTTCATAGACTTCCCTAACCCTTAAATGATCCAAACATATATATACGTTCTCTCGCGTAGCGCCCCGAATTTTCTGAGAAAAAAAAATTGTTTTTATTTTTAATAGGAAAAAAGAGCATATAGTTCCCAGGCATCCCCAATTTTTTTCATATGGTGCACAGTGAGTGCGCACACCGATTCTCTCATGTCTAGGCGACTCAGGCTTATCATGGCAATGTTGAATGAATGACAAAGGAAATGTATATATACGTTAGGGGCGCTATGCAAGAAAACGTATATATACGTTTGGACCGTTTAAGGGTTCAAGTGGTTGGTCCCTACATATAGTCCACACTACAAAAAAGAGATGGCTCCTTATCATTTCTGGAAGTCTTATTAATTGAACTCTATCGAAATCCTTACTGAAGTCCATATACATAATATCATATTCATTACCATGATCTACCTCCTCAAACACCTTAGTGAAAAATGTTAGTGAATTCGTAAGACAAGAATGCCCCTTTGTAAAAACGCATTGAGATTCATTAATCAATCTGTGCCTATCAAGAGGGCTATGAATTGCTTCGACAATTATTGATTCCATAAATTTTCCCACTATGGAGGTAAGGCTTATTGGTCTATAGTTCGAAGCCAAGGACCTGTCACCTGCCTTGTAAATAGGTATTACATTTGCCATTTTCCACTTATCAGGCACTATGCCAGTTTGTAGTGATATGTTAAAAATTAGCCAAAAGCATGCTAAGTTCCTCTTTACATTCCTTTAACACCCTTGCAAACAATTCATCAGGGCCTGGGGATTTGTTAGGTTTTAGTTTCTCTATTTGTCTGAGGACCATGTCACTAGTTACCGCAATCGTGCATAGTTTGTTACCGAACTGTTCTACATAATTTATTATTTCAGGAATATCGCTAGTATTTTCCTGGGTGAAAACTGAGAGGAAGTAGGTATTGAGAATTTCACACATATCCTTATCACTGTCAGTGATCTGACCAGAGTTACTGTTAAGTGGGCCAATATTGTCCCTAATCTTACTTCTGCATACCTGAAAGAACCCTTTTGGGTTAGTCTTTGAATCCCTTGTGACCTTAGCCTCATAATTCCTTTTTGCTTTTCTTATTCCTTTCCTTATTTCTCTCTTGAACTGAATATATTGATTTCTTAACTGCCTATCCCCTCTTTTGATACGCCTATACAGTGGACCCTCAGCTAACGATGGCATCACTTAACGTTAAATCCGGCTAGCGATACATTTTAATGCAAAAATTTTGCCTCGGCTAGTGCTAAAAAACTCACCTAACGCGATTCGTTTGAGATGCATCCACATGTGGCCTGAGCGCGCCTCACTTGTCCCGTGGGTGCCAGTGTTTACAAGCCAGCCACCGTGGTCAGATCCAAGCATACAATCGGAACATTTCGTATTATCACAGCAATTTTAGTGATTCTTTCTTTCTTTCAACACATCGGCCATATCCCACCGAGGTGGGGTGGCCCAAAAGGAAAAACGAAAGTTTCTCCTTTTACATTTAGTAATATATACAGGAGAAGGGGTTACTAGCCCCTTGCTCCCGGCATTTTAGTTGCCTCTTACAACACACATGGCGTACGGAGGAAGAATTCTGTTCCACTTTCCCATGGAGATAAGAGGAAATAAACAAGAACAAGAACTAGAAAGAAAATAGAAGAAAACCCAGAGGGGTATGTATATATACGCTTGTACATGTATGTGTAGTGTGACCTAAGTGTAAGTAGAAGTAGCAAGACGTACCTGAAATCTTGCATGTTCATGAGACAAAAAAAAAGGACACCAGCAATCCTACCATCATGTAAAACAATTACAGGCTTTCGTTTTACACTCACTTGGCAGGACGGTAGTACCTCCCTGGGCGGTTGCTGTCTACCAACCTACTACCTAGGATTTTTAGTGATTGTACCTGCAAAATAAGTCATCATGGGCCCCAAGAAAGCTTCTAGTGCCAACCCTACAGGAAAAAGGGTGAGAATTAGTATGGATATGAAGAAAGAGATAACTGCAAAGTATGAAAGTGGAGTGCGTATCTCTGAGCTGGCCAGGTTGTATATGAAACCCCAATCAACCATTGCTACTATTGTGGCCAAGAAAACGGCAGTCAAGGAAGCTGTTCTTGCCAAAGGTGCAACTTTGTTTTCGAATAAGAGATCGTAAGTGATAGAAGATGTTGAGAGACTGTTATTGGTGTGGATAAATGAAAAACAGATATCAGGAGATAGCATCTCTCAAGCGATCATATGTGAAAAGCCTAGGAAGCTGAATGAGGATTTAATTAGAAAAATGCCTGCAACTGGTGGTAATGTGAGTGAATTTAAGGCCAGCAAAGGTTGGTTTGAGAGATTTAAGAATCATAGTGGCATACATAGTGTGATAAGGCATGGTGAGGCTGCCAGTTCGAACCAAAAAGCGGCTGAAAAATATGTGCATGAATTCAAAAAGTACATAGACAGTGAAGGACTGAAACCTGAACAAGTGTTTAATTGTGACGAAACAGGCCTGTTTTGTAAGAAAATGCCAAACAGGACCTACATTACTCAGGAGGAAAAGGCACTCCCAGGACATTAGCCTATGAAAGACAGGCTTACTCTTTTGATGTGTGCTAATGCTAGTGGTGATTGCAAAGTGAAGCCTTTATTGGTGTATCACTCTGAAACTCCCAGAGTGTTCAGGAGAAACAATGTCCTCAAGGCTAATTTGTGTGTGATGTGGAGGGCAAACAGTAAGGCATGGGTCACTAGAGACCTTTTCTATGACTGGTTACACCATGCATTTGCCCCCACTGTGAAAAATTACCTCCTGGAAAATAAATTGGACCTTAAGTGCCTCCTGGCATTAGACAATGCTCCTGGTCATCTTTCAGACGTGGCAGAGCGACTTTCTGGGGACATGAGCTTCATTAAGGTCAAGTTTTTGCCTCCTAATACTACTCTCCTGCATCCCATGTACCAGCAGGTCATTGCAAACTTCAAAAAACTCTACACAAAAGCTATGTTTGAAAGGTGCTTTGTAGTGACCACAGAAACTCAACTGACTCTAAGAGAGTTTTGGAGAGATCACTTTAGCATCCTCAATTGTGTAAACATTATAGGTAAGGCTTGGGAGGAAGTGACTAAGAGGACCTTGAACTCTGCTTGGAAGAAACTGTGGCCAGAATGTGTAGACAAAAGGGATTTTGAAGGATTTGAGGCTAACCCTGAGAAGTGTATGCCAGTTGTGGAATGAATTGTGACATTGAGGAAGTCCTTGGGGATTGGAAGTTAGTGAGGAGGATGTGGAAGAGTTGGTGGAGGAGAACAATAAAGAACTAACCACTGATGAGCTGCAAGATCATTTTCAACAGCAAGAGGCCAGACATGAGGAAACTGCTCCGGAGGAGGGGATAGAGAAATTCAGGAAGTTGCCTACTTCAAAGATTAAGGAAATGTGTGCAAAGTAACTTGAAGTGCAAACCTTTTTTGATGAAAATCACCCTCACACAGCTATTGCAAGCCGTGCTGGTGACTATTACACTGACAATGTTGTGACCCACTTTAGGAAAGTCATAAAGGAACGGGAGGTACAGGCCTCTATGGACAGATATGTTGTGCAACAGAGGTCCAGTGACTCTCAAGCTGGTCCTAGTGGCATTAAAAGAAGGGAAGTAATCCCAGAAAAGGACTTGCTACCTCAAGTCCTAATGGAAGGGGATTCCCCTTCTAAACATTAATAACATCCACACTCTCCCCTCCTCCCATCCCATCATTCATCACCAGATCTTCAATAAAGGTAAGTGTCAGTTTGAGTGTATTAAAATTAATATTTCATGTGGTAAAATTTTTTTTTTTTTTATACTTTGGGGTGTCAGGAACGGATTAATTTGATTTCCATAATTTCTTATGGGGAAAATTAATTCAGCCAACGATAATTTCAGCCAACGATGAGCTTTCAGGAACGGATTAATATCGTTAGCTGATGGTCCACTGTATATGCCTCTCTTTTGACCAATGAGATGTTTCAATCTATTATTCATCCATTTGGGATCATTTTTGTTAGATCTAATTTCCCTACTCAGAACAAAAGTTGTCTGGGCAGCTAGAACTATGCTCCGAAAAATGTCCAAGATCACCTACCTGACCCATAGTCAGGACATCCAAATTTAACCCACCCAGATAATTTTTCAGTCCCATGAAGTCTGCCAAGCGAAAATCTGGGCCAGAGATTTGATTGCAATTATCTGGGTGATTCCATGATATATTGGAACTAAGTGATTTGTGATCACTTTCCCCAAGCTCATCATTAACCTCAAGATTATTAATTAGTGACTCTTTGTTGGCAAGAACCAAGTCAACCAGATTGCTTCCTCTAGTTGGTTCTGTCACAACCTGTTCTAAAAAGCAATCCTGAACCATATCAAGAAAGTCACTAGACTCAAGATTTCCTGTCATACTGTTCCAATAAATTTGTCTAAATTTAAAATCTCCCATTATCACAACATTTTCATATCTAGATGCATTATGAATTTTGTCCCATAATAGCTTACTGCACTCCCTATCAAGGTTTGGGGTCCTATAAATCATGCCCAAAATTAATTTGTCACGACCTTCGAGAAACTGTAGCCAAACAGATTCTGTGTTCAATGTTTCTAATCTTACATCATGTCTAAGACAACAATTTAAATTTTCTCTGACATACATCGCCATTCCACCACCCTTCCTGTTGACCCTATCAGTATGGAATAGTTTATAACCCTGTATGTTGCATTCAGAAGGCATTACTCTATCTTTCAGGTTGAACCAGGTCTCTGTTATACCAATAATACCTATATTACCTACACTTGCAAGTAATCTTAGCTCATCTATCTTATTTCTTGGACTCCTACTATTTGTATAGTAAACCTTAACCCTTTCAGGGTCCGTCCCGTAGATCTACGGCTTTGCGTTCAGGGTCCAAACCGTAGATCTACGTCATGAGCTCAGCTCACTCTGATAAACTGTGAGTGGTACACTTGGGCCTAGATATGAGAGAATACATCTATGTGGTATGTGTGCACTACATAAAACAAATCCTGCAGCACACTGTGTATAATGAGAGAAAAAAAACTGAAACCAAGATTTTCGATTAAAACAGCAACTTTGCAGTGTTTTTTTGTATGTTTTTTATAGTTGTATTTGCAATTTCTTGGTCTCATTTGATAGAATGGAAGACATATTACAGAAATAGAGATGATTTTGATTGGTTTTAGCACTGGAAATGGCTTGAAACTGAGCTCAAAGTAGCGGAAATGTTAAATTTTTGTCGATGTTCAAGAGTAAACAAACAACCTCACACGTCTAATACACGCCAGCTGGTGGATCTAATACACATTCACAAATGTGGTGATGATATTTATACAATTATTACAATATTGCATAACAGTAAATCTTCTATTTTTTGGTGTGAATAAAAATTCATTATGTAAATAAAAAATCAAAATGGGATTTATTTGTAAAGCCTCAAAACGTAACTAATGAACCGAGGAAATGTTAGTTTAGTGCCAGGAATGCCTACATTGTTTATTCTGGATGCTATTTTGAAATTGGAATATTTTGAACCTTGTGTTAAATTGGCCAAATTACGAATTTCTGATCACTTTATTTTGTAGTTGAAACAGTTGACTTGGCGATTTCTTGTGCTCAATCGATAGAATAGAAGTAATACTAGTAAAATAGCTAAGAATTTGGTCGACTGGAATGATGTAATTGGCCTAAAATGGAAGTCAAAGTCGGCAAAATCGCCGATTCGTAAATATCGCTGACACATCAAAATTCGCGAGAGCATAATTTCGTCAATTTTCCATCAAATTTCGTACTTTTTGTTTTATTACGTTCACAAAAAGATTCTCTACCATTTCATAAGAAAAAATAACAAATTTTTTTTTGGAAAATTCTTGGACACTGGGGCACCACTTCAGATTTGGGCCTTGGACCCTGAAGGGGTTAAGGGAGCTAGTCACTCACTGCCCTCTGCTATCTCTCTTTGTTCGTTGATCAATTGATTTACCATTACTAGCAACTTTATTTTGAATACTGTCTTTTAAACATATTCCTGAGGTATCCCAGTAATAACTGCTGTTTTTAACCCTAATACTGCAGCCTGATTGTTTCCCACAAACACCCATACCTCTATAATCTATCAGTTTAAATTCCTAGACAAGTCATCAATTACCCTCTCAATTGAATTGGCTAATGCAACCACTCCATCCCCAGAGAGATGAACCCCACCCCTTGCATACATATCACGTTTTGCCAAAGGGGATTGCAAGTTCCATGCAGTACCTGTCTGACGCCTATAACAATCGGTGCCATTTACCGGATACCCCACACAAACATCCCAAATTTCAGTGAGAATCTAAAGGCACTAATAACAAACGGACAAATGAACAAGCACCACCTTTTCTTAGCCGGAGACTTCAATATCAACCTTGGCCTACCAGATGATAAGCCTGTAACTGATTTCATCAACAATATGAACAACACACTTCTCATACCAACAATAACTAAACCAACCAGGATGACTAAGACAAGTGCAACCATAATAGACCACATATGGACCAATATACTAGCCCCTCTTAAATCAGGGATAATCACAGACAGCACTACAGACCACTACCCTACCTTCCTCTTAACAAACATTAGTAAGCCCCCACTCGAATACAACAAAGTTTCATTTAGACTCCATGACAAGGCCTGAATAAGGAATTTCACAGCAGACCTAGAGACTGTTGACTGGCCTACAGAATTCTCCAATGCCAATGGTATTAACGATTGGACAGACATTTTTCTTAACAAGATACTTAGACAATACAACAAACATTGTCCTATAAAAATAAAACAGATCATGAATAAACAGCTCGGTTGCCCATGGCTAACCAACAGCATTCTGAAATCCATTGATAAGAAACACCAATATGAAAAGCAATATAGACAGGGCTTAATACACAAAGATATTCTTAAACAATATTCATCAGTTCTAACCAAATTAATAAAGAAAGCCAAACAACTGTACTACTCCAGCAGATTCACTGACACAAGAGGAGATATAAAAAAGATCTGGAAAACACTTTCCCAGATTCTGGGGACCCACAAACTGAAAAAAACCAAGAATATTGTCCTAACCAAACCTAATGAAACACCACTGCATCCCACTGATACAACTAACAAGATAAACGACTTCTTCTCAAACATAGGATCTGATCTCGCCAGTAAAATTCCACGTACCAACGCCCGAGCCGGGGACTACCTAGATGGGAATTTTCCAAATTCCCTCTATCTTGTACCAACTGAGCCCACAGAAGTCACCGCGATTATAAAGTCACTCAAAAATAACTCAGAGAATCTGTCTCACATCCCACCATTATTGTACAAGCGAGCGGCCCATGTCCTTTCGCATGCTATTACATTGCTTTTTAACAAGTCACTAGAACCTAGCACTTTCCCGACACTACTCAAAACAGCAAGGGTTACACCAATACATAAAGGTGGTGACCTTACAGATGTAAACAACTATAGGCCAATATCAAACTTACCATTGCTATCCAAAATCTTCGAGAAGCTCATGCACAGGAGACTATATTCATTTATAACGGCACAAAACATACTCAACCCCTGCCAATTTGGTTTCAGGAAAAATAAAAGCACTAATGATGCAATTGTAAAAATGCTAGATCTGCTTTACACAGCATTGGAAAATAAGGAATATCCGCTTTGAATTTTTATTGACCTAAGAAAAGCGTTTGACACAGTAGACCACGGCATCCTACTCCACAAACTTGACCATTATGGTATAAGAGGCCATGCGCTTGCATATTTCAAATCCTACCTTACTAATAGGTATCATAATGTCACCATTAAAGACAAAGCCTCATCAACACGGCCACTTGATACTGAAGTTCCGCAGGGAAGTGTCCTTGGTCCCCTGCTCTTCCTCATTTACATTAATGATCTTCCAAACGTATCCCAACACTTGAAACCCATTCTCTTTGCTGACGACACTACTTACATCATCTCCCACCCTAATCTTGCCACCCTCAACACCACTGTCAACGAGGAGCTGCTCAAAATTCTGACTTGGATGACAACCAATAAACTTACACTTAACACTGACAAAACCTACTACATTATGTTTGGCAGCAGAGCAGGTGTTGCGCAACTTAACATTAAGATCGACAACACTCTAATTGCCAGACATAATGAGGGCAAATTCCTAGGTCTATACCTCGACAACAACCTAAATTTCAGCACCCATATCCAACACATAACAAAAAAGGTATCCAAAACAGTGGGGATCCTCTCCAAGATACAATATTATGTGCCGCAAACTGCCCTTCTCACGCTATACCACTCACTCACTTATCCATACCCCACCTATGCTATTTGTGCTTGGAGATCAACTGCAGCAACACATCTAAAGCCAATAATAACCCAACAAAAAGCCGCAGTAAGAATAATCACTAAATCCCATCCTTGGCAACACCCCCCCCTCCCCACTCTTCATAGATCTAAACTTACTCCCTGTTCAGAACATCCACACTTACTACTGTGCAATCTACATCTACAGGACCTTAAATTCCAATATTAACCTTGACCTAAAATGCTTTCTTGATAGTTGTGACAGGACCCACAGGCATAACACCAGACACAAACATCTCTATGACATTCCCCGTGTCCGACTAAACCTTTACAAAAATTCAGTGTGTGTCAAAGGGCCTAAAATCTGGAACACCCTACCTGAAAACTCTAGAACTGCAGACACATTCATTACTTCCAAAACTACAGTTAGGAAACATCTTATCTCCCTGATACACCCCGTCAACTAACTACATGTAAACCACCTGGTGGTTCACACTTACACTCACTCACCCATTGACTATAAACACAGAAATAGGAATCTTAATCTTAAAATAATGAATCCTAACTAGTCATAAGTTTGCCTATGATACTCCAATATAGACACTATGTATTGTGCCAAAACAAAAGCATTCACATTGCTCAACTCAAAAACTATAATGTAGTCACTTAGCCTTAATACCATAATCTGTAATAATTTAAAGTTTAGAATTAATCTAAGTCTGCCCAAAATGCCTAGTCATGCTAGGTGTCCTAGTGGCCAGCTCTGTAATTAGTATTTTAAAACATGTAAACCACACAATATTCAAAATCTGTAAACCCCGCATTGTAATCCTTATAGAGAATAAACTTGATTGATTGATTGATAATTGCCCTAGACATCCATTCATTGCCCACTCCCTTTCTAGGTAAGATGCTACATATGAATGGGATCCCTCCCATAGACCTAACTACTTCTATGGCTGACCTGTACTTATCTAGCAGCTCCTGTCTCCTGCCCTTTCCAATGTCATTACCCCCAGCACTAAGGCAGATAATGGGCTTGTTCCCATTACCTGACATAATATTATCCAACCTGCTGACTATGTCACCAACACCAGCTCCAGGAAGGCACACCCTCTGTCTGACCTTTCTGTCTCTGTTACAAAAAGCACAGTCCATATATCTTACCTGAGAATCTCCTACTATTAAAATATTCTTACCTTGATTAGCAGGGGAATCAGTGGTACCTTCAACCTCACTAACCACTGAAGTACACTCGTCCTGGAAACAGAGAATCAATTTTCTACCTTCACATCTTCTCTGTTAACCCTCCTTATCTTCCTTCTTCCTGAACTGTAAACCACTTGCCAATTAAAGCGGCTGCCACTATCACTGCTAGTGACCATTTCCTTCTTACCAGCTAAATCCTTCTCACACTCACTCCCAAACTCATCTAGGCGAAGCTTCAGCCACCTATTTTCCTCCTGAAGAAATAGAACCTCCTTCTTCAACATTTTAACCTGATTTTCTAAAACACTACAACAAGCCATGGTGCTTGGTAACACCCCACGCTAACTCCCAAAGCTTAGGACAGGTATGACTGCAGGTGACCACTGACCTCAGCGTACTGACCACTGACCTCAGAGTACTTTGAAAATGCAGCAATCAAAAGCTCTTAGATGAACAAGAACACATTGGCGAGGTATTTGCACACTATCCACTCCCACAAGCAGAAATCTTCCTCATACACAGCATACCCAAGGAGAATACCAGCATCAATAAACAACTAGTGCTTCCTACTGTGTAGACTCCCTGATTCTCTTGCCCTGATTCTCTGAATAGAAACTATGGATGTAGCAGTCCCCATCACAAAAACTATCAAAGACTGCTTGACAGAGTAGAGAACAGAGCAAGATGCCTCATCTCTCACCTGGACCCATCCTGGATAGATCTGTCATTTCAGCCAAGCCTTCAACACAGAAGGGATGTGGGCGGCCTTACTGTTATGTACAAGGCCAACAGCGAGAAGCCAGCCTCTATACCACAAGACGGGCAGAAAGCAGCAGCTTCACTCTGGCTGTACCCTTCTCCGGAACATCACTTCATCTGAGATCATTTATCCCCAGGATGCCTCGAGTCTGCAACGTGCTCGTACAGCATAATGATATCAATGAGATAAAGTCAGTTGATCAAATGAAAATGCTGGTTTACAGATGGCTCCAACTTCCTCCTGATCCCTACTTGCATGTTTCATAACAATAAAAATGCTTTCAAATGAGCTGATGTAGGTAACATCTCTCACCTTGTCAATACAGTTAGGAATCCTTAACTTGTAAATAGTTTGTCAATAAAGCTAGGTATCCTTAACCTAACCTTGTCTAACCCTGTGTAAAAACAAAAATACAGTATATATATTTATTTATTTATTTTAACAGAAGCCCTAAACCCAAAACTAATTGCACGGCTGGAGTATAGTGCACGTGTGTGGTGGATGCGATAAATTCTAAGTCAGGGGAAACCAGCCAAAGCCTCCAGCTATGCCTTCAGTAATACAGATATGCCTGTAGGAGGAGTAAAACCAAGAATGCATTTGTAGTCCATTGCAACCTTTGTTTTCACATCATGGACTGGTGAAGAGTACAACTGTTACATCACGTGAACGACAGGGACAGATGTAGAATTTTGGAAGCAACAGTGATCTACCTCGCTAATACCACGGAGCAAAACAACTAAGTGTACATGCTGGCTGGACCTATTTCCAAACTGTCTGTGATTCATATAATGAAGCAATTAAAGCTGTCACCTCAATCCCACCCTTTACTGTCACCAATACCTGACCTGGCCTATACTTGATTTAGCAATTTCCTGACCTCAAATATGCCCTTTCTTTCTCCAAGCCCAACTTCATAGTGCTTATTTGCCTCACAAGACAATGTATTTGCTTATTCTTGAACACTGTACACTACTTGATAAAGCCCAGCATTGGACAGTATATTTATTTCCACTACAGTGGCAGTTACCAGGCAGCAAGCAGCTGAGACTATTGGGCCGCCCAATGTGCAGAATTCAGCAGAAGTAAAGAACCATATCATTGTCAGAGTGCCAAAATAAAATTTTCGGTAATCCTAGAAATCAGTCCTGAAGTTTTGGTATTCCAATGAACAGTACTACAAGATGTACAAGCAATTTCCATTGTGCAAACATTAGCTATAATTAGATATATTACAACAAATATAAGATGAATGTAAGTTATTTGAGAATAAAATAATGATTACTTTCTTATACTGTAACGTACTCACCTAAGTTGTGCAGTATATAGGATATAGCAGGTGACCAATATCCACGAGTGTTTGTAGCTAGCTCTTTCACACTTTAGAGTTAAATTCACTAGAAACTGTTTTCTTTTTTTACAGTGTCTACACTTGCCAGTAAATCAATGTTTTCTATGTCAAGAAGTCAAGTAAGCTGCAGTATTAACTACAGAACCTGAACAACCACAAAATTCATTAAGAACAGCCTCTTATATTTTTAAAAGGCTGGAGCCACTTTTGATGTACTGTATTGCGATGTGGGATCCCCGACCTCAATGACACCTGTTTGGGAAAAAATCAAACATTAATTTTATTTGATTAAAAGCAGGTTTACAGTTAATTTTAGGAAATTTATACACAGCAGAACAGATACATATACAGTGGACCCCCGGTTAACGATTTTAATCCGTGCAAGAGGGGTAATTGTTATGCGAAATAATCGCTATGTGAATGAATTTTCCCCATAAGAAATAATGGAAATCAAATTAATCCGTGCAAGACACCCAAAAGTATGAAAAAAAAAATTTTACCACATGAAATATACATTTTCCCACACACAAAGAGAAGGATACATGCACAATAGTAGAGTAGTACATGCACAGTATATATTGTGCATGTACTAGTCTACTAAATGAAGAATAAATGACACTTACCTTTATTGAAGATGCAGCAATGACTGATGAGACACTGTGTCCTGGGAGTGCCTTTTCCTCCTGAGTACTGTAGGTCCTGTTTGGCATTTTCTTCCAGAACAGGCCTTATCACACTGTGTATGCCACTACGATTCTTAAATCTCTCAAACCAACCTTTGCTGGCTTTAAATTCACCAATATGAGCACTAGTTCCAGGCATTTTTCCCTGTTCACCTGGGTGTTAGTCGATTTGTGTGGGTTGCATCCTGGGAGACAAGATTAAGGACCCCAATGGAAATAAGTTAGACAGTCTTCGATGACACTGACTTTTTTGGGTTATCCTGGGTGGCAAATCCTCTGGGGTTAATTGTTTCTTGGTATTCTCAATAAGCCACACCAACAACGGTGCTACAGCAGCAGCAGCAGCTGACAGTGCAGCAGCAGCTGTACCACCAATAGTAGCGATGGTTGATTGGGGTTTATTATACAACCTGGCCAGCTCGGAGACATGCACTCCACTTTCATACTTATCAATGATCTTTTTCTTCATCTCTATTGTAATTCTCACCCTTATTGCTGTAGGGTTGGCACTAGAAGCTTTCTTGGGGCCCATGGTCACTTATTTTCCAGAAAAAGCACCGAAAACACTGTAATAATACGAAATATTCCGATTGTATGCTTGGATGTTACCGCGGAGGCTGGCTGGTAAACAATGCCACCGGCGGAACATGTGAGCGCGTCTCGGACGAAAATCGGTAAGCGGGTTTTTAAGCGGTATGTGAGGCAAAATTTTTGCAATTAAAGTAAGCGGTATGCGAAATAATCGCTATGTGATGCCATCGTTATGCGGGGGTCCACTGTACAGTGGAACCTCTACTTGCGAGCATATCCATGTGCGAGTTTTTCCAAATATGAGCAGTCAATGGGTCAATTTTTTGCTTCCATACACGAGCGAAATTTCCATAAGCAAGCAGACCTCAAGGGAGGTTCCTTGATGTTGGTGAGGGGCTCTTGCTCTTGATCTAGAGAATTAGATTTCATTTGTTTGTTGGACTATCTTATTGAAACTTGGGCCATGTATGATGGAAACATGCATCTTAAAGTACACCAAAAATGAAAGAAATTGGAGCATAAATAATGGAGTTCACTTCTCAGCAATTAGCCACCCTTCAGCGGTATTTTCACATGGTTTTTATGGTTGTACTCTCGTTTTTTTTGGTCTTATTTGATAGCATGGAAGATATATTACAGAAATACACATGATTTTGACTGCTTTCATGATGAAAAGTACAGTGAAACCTCAAAAATCGAATGTATCACATATTGAATGTTTCGAAAATAAGACCATTTTTTCGGACACACTGTGTCCCTATTATCGAATGCGCCCCTATTTTCGGACCGCCGGGTACGAGACCTGTCCGCTGGCCCGCTCTGTCCGCGTCCCCACGCAGGCGCCGTGAGCAGTCTAGCTTTATTTATGCTTGAGTGAACACTAACCTGCGATCTCATTCACACATTTTACGATTATTTAATTGCATTTAGTGCTTGTGGGGCTGTGAAATAAGCTGCCATGGGCCCAAAGAAACTTGCTAGCGGTACCCCTGTGGTAAAGCAAGTGAGAAACACCATAGATGTGAAGAAGGAAATAATACAGAAGTATGAGATTGGAGTGAGACGTGTTGAGCTTGCCAGGATGTACAGAAGACTGTGGACAGTTATTTTGTGAGACAGAAACAGACGACTGTGGAGTTATTTTGTGAGACAAACAGATGATTGTAGACAGTTATTTTGTGAGACAGAAACAGATGACTGTGGAGTTATTTTGTGAGACAAACAGACAATTGTGGACAGTTATTTTGTGAGACAGAAACATACGACTGTGGATAGTTATTTTGTGAGACTGGGGTCCAATGACTCTCAAGCTGGTCCTAGTGGCATTAAAATACAGAGAAGGGAAGCAACCCCAGAGAGGGCTTTGATACCGGAAGTCCTCATGGAGGGGGACTCTCCTTCCAAACAATAACCCCAACTCCCTCTCTCCTCCTCCTTATCTTCCAGATGCCATCAACAATCTTCAATAAAGGTAAGTAAAAATGTTATTTTATATTACTATACATAATTAAAGACTATAGCATTTGTTGTGTGTATGTAAAACTGTAATTAATCTCTATAAAATGTATTTTTTTTTGTGAATATTTTTGGGTTTCTGGAACGGATTAATTGTATTTCCATTATTTCTTATGGGAGATAATGCTTCGAATTTCAGACTTTTCGAATTTAGAACTAGCTCCTGGAATGGAATAAGTTCGAAATTTGAGGTTCCACTGTACCTTGGAATTGAGCTCAACGTAGGAGAAAAGTTCGATTGCTTGGCCATGTTTAAGAGTAAACAAATGACGTCACCGTCCATTCCAATATGCAGTCGTGAATGGGTTGACATTATTTATACAATTATTGCAATAAGGTAGTAGTCTGCATAACAGTAAATCTTATATTTTTTGTGTGAATAAAAATTACAAATTATTTTTATTGTAATAATAATAATAATATTTATAATAATAATGCATATAATAACAGTATAATACAATAATAATATAATATGTATAATAATACAGCAGGGCCCCGCTTTACGGCGTTTCACTTTATGACATTCTGCTAATACGGTCATTTCAAATTATGACCAAAACTCGCTATACGGCTCCCCCCACCTGACTTTCTAATACGGTCACCGCGCCCCACCCTGTTTGTTTACATTCTTCGTGAGCTCAGTAAGCACTAAGTCTCTCCATTTTGTCTGGAAACTCCAAAATTTCAAATGTTTTTAAAAGTTATTTCATATTTTATATATGCTCTGATAATCATACTTATGTATACCTGTACTTAAATAAACTTACATACTGTGCTGGCATGCAGGTACACATTAAAATCAGTAAGAGTGTCTTATGTCTCCAGACGTCATATTAGTAATGATAATAATAATCATCGAGTCTCATTTAAATGTCGTATATTACGTTAAATACACATTTTCATTAATCCATCTATGATATTTTTTCAAAATTATATAATAAACATGATACATAACATAAAAAGATGATAAATACACCCCACAATAGAATAAATAAACATAAATATGAGATGTGGTAGCAGACGACTTGCACAAGTGACGCCATATTAGAAATGATAATACGTAATAATAATAATAATAATCACCGAGTCTCATTAAATGTTGTATATTAGGTTAATATACACATTTTCATTAATCCATCCGTGATATTTTTTTAAAAATTATATAATAAACACGATACATAACATAAAAAGATGATAAATACACCCCACAATAGAATAAATAAACATAAATATGAGATGTGGCAGCCAGATAACTTGTACAAGTGATGCCAAGAATAACATTTTCTCTAATCTAACATAAGAGAAAATGTATTACTGGGGGTAACTGTAGAAAATTATTCCTTTCATATGTAAGTTTATTCAGGTATACACAAAAACAGTTACAAAGATTATCATACATAACATATGTGTAGAGAACCTAGGATAACCCAAAAAAGTCAGAGTGACTTATTTCCATTGCCTTCACTCAGAGCATCATTTCTACTCAAAATGATGTTACATAAGAATGGGAGTGTTCTTCTTTATTTATTCTACCGTATCAATGTAGAGACAACCTGTACACAATGTAACTTGTACACAAACCAGACGTGTACACTGTTTACAAAACTTACCTTCGCCTGGTTTGTTTACATAACTCTGCGCCTGTCCTCTCTCATGCACTCATTCTTTCTCTCATTTATTCATTTTATCTCATTTACTTACTCCTGACCCTACATTAAGACTACAAATATTTTAAGGTAAGTAATGAGTGAACTGTATATACATTTTATCGCTCTGGGATGCTTAAATGTAATAGAATATTATGTGTGGGTGGGTTGGCCTGGTATGGTAGCCCAGCTGACTACCATACATACCACACTTGATTTTTTACAATAAATACTACTCATCTCACCCTATATTTTAAGGTAAGTAATGAGTGGTCAGTGGTCAGTCGTCACGTGAGGTCACGGACCCTGAGCTGCTTTGGGGATTAGCGTGGACGGTTACAAAGCATGGCTTGCTTCTGCAGTGTTTTAAAAATTGAGGTTGGAGAGTTGACGGAGGAGGTCTTGCTTCTCCAGGAGGAGATTAGGAGGCTGAAGGTCCACCTCAATGGGTCTGGGAGAGAGTGTGAGGTGGCTGGAGTTGTGGGGAATGAGGCTTCTAGCAGTGAGGTGCAGTCTGTCTCTCGCTGTGAGGAGGCTGTAGGTGGGGAGGTAGCAACAGCTACCAGCAGTGAGGTGCAGCCCAGCACCTGCTACAAGTGGCGAGTGGTTCACAGTAATGGGAGGCGCATCAGAGTAAGGAAAGTTAAGAGTGAAGATCTGAAGGTAGGAAATCGCTTCTCTGTTCTTCAGGATGAATGTACTTCAGTCGCCAGTGAAGGTAAGGGTACTACTGCCCCTGCTAATGGAGGTAAGCGCATTCTTGTGGTTGGTGACTCTCAGGTAAGATATATTGACCGTGCTTTTTGTAATAGGAATAAGATGAGAGATAGAGTGTGCTTCCCTGGAGCTGGTGTTGGGGACATTGTCAACAGGCTGGATAATATCATGTCAGGTAATGGGAACAAGCCCATTATCTGTCTCAGTGCTGGTGGAAATGATATTGGAAAGGGTAGGAGAGAAGAGCTGCTAGATAAGTACAGGTCAGCTATAGATTTCATTAAGTCTAAGGGAGGGATCCCAATCATATGTAGCATCTTGCCTAGAAGGGGAGTAGGAAATGAATGGTTGTCTAGGGCAATTGGTGTAAATTGCTGGCTAGACAGATACTGCAAGGAACTTGCAATCCCATTCATTGACAACTGGAACAACTTTTATGGCAAACATGATATGTATGCAAGGGATGGGGTACATCTCTCTGGGGCAGGGGTGGTAGCACTTGCAGACTCGATTGAGAAGGCCATTGGTGAAATGCCTATGATTTTAAACTGATGGAAGATAGAGGTATGGGTGTGTGTGGGAAACAAGCAGGTTGCAACACTAGGGTTGGAAACAGTAAATGTATAAAAGGCATTCAGCATGAAGTTATAAATAAAGACAATAGATCAGGTCAGCAAACAAAGGGGGACAGCAGAGGGCAGCAAGGGACTAGCTCCCTTAAGGTTTACTATACTAATAGCAGGAGTGTAAGAAATAAGATAGACGAGCTAAGATTAATTGCAAGTGCAGGAAACATAGATATTATTGCTATAACAGAGACCTGGCTCAATCTGAAAGATAGAGAGATGCCCTCTGAATGTCACATACAAGGCTATAAATTATTCCACACTGACAGGGTCAACAGGAAAGGTGGTGGAGTAGCGATGTATGTCAGAGACAATTTAAATTGTTGTGTTAGACAAGATATTAAATTAGAAGCATCAGCCACTGAATCTGTTTGGTTACAGCTTCTCGAGGGCCGAGAAAAACTAATTTTGGATGTGATTTACAGGGCCCCAAATCTTGATAGGGAGTGCAGTAAACTTTGTTGGGACGAAATTCGTAAGGCATCTACATACGAAAATGTTGTGCTAATGGGAGATTTCAACTATAGACAGACTGACTGGAGCAATTTGACAGGAAATTTAGAGTCAGGTGACTTTCTTGATACGATCCAGGATTGTTTTTTAAAACAGTTTGTGACAGAGCCAACTAGGGGAAATAACCTCCTTGACTTGGTTCTTGCCAGTAGGGAAACACTAATTAATAATCTTGAGGTTAATGATGAGCTTGGGGAAAGTGATCACAAATCACTCAGTTTTAATATATCATGGAATTCCCCTAATAATGGCAATCAAGTCTCCGTCCCTGACTTTCGCTTGGCTGACTTCATAGGACTGAAAAATTACTTAGGTGGGCTGAACTGGAATGACCTGACTAAGGGTCAGGTAGGTGGTGATCGTTGCCGATATGATGCTTTCCAGGGCATAGTTCTAGCTGCTCAGTCAAATTATGTTCCAAATAGGAAAATCAGATCAAACAAAAATGATCCTAAATGGATGAACAACAGATTAAAATATCTGATTGGTCAAAAGAGAGGCATATATAGGCAAATCAAAAGAGGAGAGGGGCAATTAAGAAATCGATATATTCAGTTAAAGAGAGAAATAAAAAAGGGAATTAGAAAAGCAAAAAGAGATTATGAGGTTAAAGTTGCAAGAGAATCGAAGACTAACCCAAAAGGATTCTTTCAGGTATACAGAAGTAAGATCAGGGACAAGATAGGCCCACTCAAAAGTTCCTCGGGTCAGCTCACTGACAGTGATAAGGAAATGTGTAGAATTTTTAACACATACTTCCTCTCAGTTTTTACACAGGAGGATACCAGCGATATTCCAGTAATGATAAATTATGTAGAATAGGACGATAATAAACTGTGCACGATTAGGGTCACAAGTGACATGGTCCTTAGGCAAATAGATAAATTAAAACCTAACAAATCCCCAGGCCCTGATGAACTGTATGCAAGGGTTCTAAAGGAATGTAAAGAGGAGCTTAGCACACCTTTGGCTAATCTTTTCAACATATCACTACAAACTGGCATGGTGCCAGATAAGTGGAAAATGGCAAATGTGATACCTATTTTCAAAACAGGTGACAGGTCCTTAGCTTCGAACTATAGACCAATAAGCCTAACCTCCATAGTGGGAAAATTTATGGAATCAATAATTGCCGAGGCAGTTCGTAGCCACCTTGAAAAGCATAAATTAATCAACGAATCTCAGCATGGTTTTACAAAGGGGCGTTCCTGCCTTACGAATTTATTAACTTTTTTCACTAAGGTATTTGAGGAGGTAGATCATGGTAATATGATATTGTGTATATGGACTTCAGTAAGGCTTTTGACAGGGTCCCACATCAGAGACTATTGAGGAAAATTGAAGCACATGGAATAGGAGGAGAAATTTTTTCCTGGATAGAGGCATGGTTGACAAATAGGCAGCAGAGAGTTTGCATAAATGGGGAGAATTCAGAGTGGGGAAGCGTCACGAGCGGTGTTCCACAGGGGTCAGTGTTGGGCCCCCTGCTGTTCACAATCTACATAAACGACATAGATGAGGGCATAAACAGCAACATCGGCAAGTTTGCCGATGACACCAAAATAGGCCGTCGAATTCATTCTGACGAGGACATTAGAGCACTCCAGGAAGACTTGAATAGACTGATGCAGTGGTCGGAGAGGTGGCAGATGCAGTTTAATATAGACAAATGCAAAGTTCTAAATGTTGGACAGGACAATAACCATGCCACATATAAACTAAATAACGTAGATCTTAATATTACGGATTGCGAAAAAGATTTAGGAGTTCTGGTTAGCAGTAAACTGAAACCAAGACAACAGTGCATAAGTGTTCGCAATAAAGCTAATAGAATCCTTGGCTTCATATCAAGAAGCATAAATAATAGGAGTCCTCGGGTTGTTCTTCAACTCTATACATCCTTGGTTAGGCCTCATTTAGATTATGCTGCACAGTTTTGGTCACCGTATTACAGAATGGATATAAATTCTCTGGAAAATGTACAAAGGAGGATGACAAAGTTGATCCCATGTATCAAAAACCTTCCCTCTGAGGATAGACTAAGGGCCCTGAATCTGCACTCTCTAGAAAGACGTAGAATTAGGGGGGATATGATTGAGGTGTATAAATGGAAGACAGGAATAAATAAGGGGGATGTAAATAGTGTGCTGAAAATATCTAGCCTAGACAGGACTCGCAGCAATGGGTTTAAGTTGGAAAAATTCAGATTCAGGAAGGATATAGGAAAGTACTGGTTTGGTAATAGAGTTGTGGATGAGTGGAACAAACTCCCGAGTACAGTTATAGAGGCCAGAACGTTGTGTAGCTTTAAAAATAGGTTGGATAAATACATGAGTGGATGTGGGTGGGTGTGAGTTGGACCTGATAGCTTGTGCTACCAGGTCAGTTGCCGTGTTCCTCCCTTAAGTCAATGTGACCTGACCTGACTAGGTTGGGTGCATTGGCTTAAGCTGGTAGGAGACTTGGACCTGCCTCGCATGGGCCGGTAGGCCTTCTGCAGTGTTCCTTCGTTCTTATGTTCTTATGTTCTTATATACATTTTATCGCTCTGGGATGCTTAAATATCATAGAATAGTATGTGTGGGTGGGGTGGCCTGGTATGGTAGCCTGGCTGACTACCATACATACCACATTTGATTTCTTACAATAAATACTACTTGTCTCACCCTAGATTAAGACTATAAATATTTTAATGTAAGTAATGAGTGCACTATGTGTGTATTGTACTTTTTTATTGTTTTTTGATGCCTGGTTCTATTGCTAACTTAATATATGTTAGTGTAAACTTGTTATCTAGTGTTTGTATGCATTTGTAAGTGGAAAAAGAGGGTGTTCCACTTTACGGCGGTTTCCGCTTTACGGCGGTAGCCTGGAACCTAACCAGCCATATAAGTGGGGCCCTACTGTACTTATATAATAATAATGTATTACATAATAATAATTATATTAGACAGCTTCAAAAGGCCATCACTAGATGGCAGTGTTTACCAAAACAAAGAGGGAGCGGTTGTGGCCGCCTCCACTTGTAACATAATGAGATATTTTATTCATTCTAGAGTATATATCAGGTTTCTGTTATTTATATTGTTTATTATGTCATATTAGATTAATTATGATAGATATGTAAGCCGTAGAGTTGATATTAGCGAAATTATTGAAGTACAGAATTCCGATGCCATCGGTATCCAATAAATCCGGTATGCGATACATTCTAACGCAAAAATTTTGCCTCAGTTCCCGTTAAAAAATCCTTTATACGCGATTCGTCCGAGATATGTCCATGTGTGGCCTGAACTGCCCCATGTGTGCCAGTGTTTACAAGCCAGCCAGTGTGCTTGCATCTAAGGATACATTCGGTACATTCCATATTATCACAGTGCCAACCCTTCGAGAAAAAGGGTGCTAATGACTATTGAAATGAAGAAAGAGATAATTGCAAAGTACGAAAGTGGAGTGCGTGTGTCAGAGCTGGCCAGGTTGTATACCAAACCTCAATCAACCATCTCTACTATAGTGACCAGGAAAACGACAATCAAGGAAGCTGTTGTTGCAAAAGGTGCAACTGTGATTACGAAACAGTGACCGCAAGTGTTAGAAGATGTTGAGAGACTGTTACTGGTGTGGATAAATGAAAAACAGATACCAGGAGATAGCATCTCTCAAGCGATCATTTGTGAAAAGGCTAGGCAGTTGCATGATGATTTGGTAAAGAAATTGCCTGCAACTAGTGATGTGAGTGAATTTAAGGCCAGAAATGGTTGGTTTGAAAGATTTAAGAATCGTAGTGGCATACATAGTGTGATCAGGCATGGTGAGGCTGCCAGTTCGGACCAAAAAGCAGCTGAAAAATATGTGAAGGAATTCGAGGATTACATAGACAGTGAAGACTTGAAACCCAAACAAGTGTTTAACTGCGACAAAACAGGCCTGTTTTGGAAGAAATTGCCAAGCAGGACCTACATTACTCAGGAGGAAAAGGCACTCCCAGGACATAAGCCTATGAAAGACAGGCTTACTCTTCTGATGTGTGCCAATGCTAGTGGTGATTGCAAAGTGAAGCCTTTATTGGTGTATCACTCAGAAACTCCCAGAGTGTTCAGGCAAAAGAATATCCTCAAGGCTAATTTGTGTGTGCTGTGGAGGGCAAACAGTAAGGCATGGGTCACTAGGGACTTTTTCTATGACTGGCTGCACCATGCATTTGCCCCCAATGTGAAAAATTACCTAACTGAAAAGAAATTAGACCTTAAGTGCTTCCTGGTATTAGACAATGCTCCTGGTCATCCTACAGACTTGGCAGAGCGACTTTCTGGGGACATGAGCTTCATTAAGGTCAAGTTTTTGCCTCCTAATACCACTCCTCTCCTGCAGCCCATGGACCAGCAGGTCATTTCCAACGTCAAGAAACTGTACACAAAAGCTATGTTTGAAAGGTGCTTTGAAGTGACCACAGACACTCTATTGACTCTAAAAGAGTTTTGGAAGGATCACTTTAATATCCTCAATTGTGTAAACCTTAAAGGTAAGGCTTGGGAGGGAGTGACTAAGAGGACCTTGAACTCTGCTTGGAAAAAACTGTGGCCAGAATGTGTAGACAAAAGAGATTTTGAAGGGTTTGAGGCAAACCCTGGGAACCCTATGCCAGTTGAGGAATCCATTGTGGCATTGGGGAAGTCCTTGGGGTTAGAGGTTAGTGGGGAGGATGTGGAAGAGTTGGTGGAGGAGGACAATGACGAACTAACCACTGATGAGCTGCTAGATCACCTTCAACAGCAAGAGGCCAGACCTGAGGAAACTGCTTTGGAGGAGGGGATAGAGAAATTGAAGAAGTTGCCTACTTCAAAGATTAAGGAAATGTGTGCAAAGTGGCTTGAAGTGCAAACCTTTTTTGATGAAAATCACCCTCACACAGCTACTGCAAGCCGTGTTGGCAACCTGTACACTGACAATGTTGTGAACCACTTTAGGAAAGCCATAAAGGAACGAGAGGTACAGGCCTCTATGGATAGATATGTTGTGCGACAGATGTCTAGTGACTCTCAAGCTGGTCCTAGTGGCATTAAAAGAAGAAGGGAAGTAACCCCGGAAAAGGACTTGCTACCTCAAGTCCTAATGGAAGGGGATTTCCCTTCTAAACATTAACAACATCGACACTCTCCCCTCATCCCATCCCATCAATCATCACCAGATCTTCATTAAAGGTAAGTGTCATGTATTCTATTGTTAGTAGAGTACTACAAACTATGCATGTCTTCTTCAGTTTGTGTGCATTAAACTTAATATTTCATGTGGTAAAATTTTTTTTTCATACTTTTGGGTGTCTTGCACGGATTAATTTGATTTCCATTATTTCTTATGGGGAAAATTGATTCGTTTTTCGATGATTTTGGTTTACGATGAGCTCTCAGGAACGGATTAATAACGCAAACCGGGGGTCCACTGTACTTGCATTTCAATTAATTCAAATGAGGAAAATTGACTCTGCAAATGAGCAAATCTAGTTGCGAGCAAAGTCATGAAACGGATTAAACTCGCAAGCAGAGGTTCCACTGTACAGTGGACCCCCGGCATACGATATTAATCCGTTCCTGAGAGCTCATCGTATGCCAAAATTATTGTAAGGCGAATTAATTTTCCCCATAAGAAATAATGGAAATCAAATTAATCCGTGCAAGACACAACAATGAAAAAAAATTTTTTTTTACCACATGAAATATTATTTTAAGTCAAGTAAGTCAGTCAGTCAAGTAAGTCTGTCAAGTAAATCAGTCAAATAAGTCATTCAGTTATTCATCACACACTCATATATTTACCTCATTCTTTTTAATTGTACAATCTGATGCTTCATTAAGGCCACAGGATATCTCTTGTCTAATATCGCTATTTTCTTCGTTAACTCTAAGCCTTAAATGCTAATACCTTTTCTTGCCACTCTCAGCAGCACTCGTATGCTTACTGGGTGCCATGACTGCTTGGCAGATACAAGATATGGCAATTAAAAGATCAAAACACAATTCACAAACACAGCTAGCTCCTAGAAGACAATCGTACTTGACATGTATGGATGAAGGCTGGGATGGGGGTGTCGGGGGTGTCAGGGGTGCCAGGGGATGGCAGTAGGTCTCCCCCTGCCGACACAATGATCTGACTCACAACAAGGCGGCAGCTTGAGCTGGGGAAATTTTTTTCTGCGCCAGCAAATGGAACTGTGTTAAGTTAATTTTATGAAGTGTTGTATAAAATTGCACCACAAATTTTCAGTAGTGCAATAACCAAAATGTGGCAAATAAATCCATGTAATATGAGAGTCTACTGTGTGTGTGTGTATATACAGTGGACCCCCAGCACACGATGGCATCGGCATACGTTAAATCTGGCATATGATACATTTTAACGCAAAAATTTTGCCTCACCTCATGCTAAAAAACTCGCCTCATGCGATTCGTCTGAGCGGGCCTCAGCTGCCCCATGGGTGCCAGTGTTTACAAGCCAGCCAGTGCGGTTGCATCCACACATACAATCGGAACATTTCATATTATCACAGCGTTTTTAATGATTGTACCTGCAAAATAAGTCACCATGGGCCCCAAGAAAGCTTCTAGTGCCAACCGTGCAGTAAAAAAGGTGAAAATTACTATGGAAATGAAGAAAGAGATAATTGCTAAGTATGAAAGTGGAGCGAGTGTCTCAGAGCTGGCCAGGTTGTATGCCAAACCCCAATTAACCATCGCTACTATTGTGGCCAACAAAACGGCAATCAAGGAAGCTGTTCTTGCAAAAGGTGCAAGTTTGTTTTCGAAACAGAAATTGCAAGTACTCGAAGATGTTGAGAGACTGTTATTGGTGTGGATAAACAAAAAACAGATAGCAGGAGATACCATCTCTCAAGTGATCATATGTAAAAAGGGTGGGAAATATGTACTATCGTACCACGGTCAGCTCCTGCTGCACCACTGTCAGCTGTTGCTGCACCACCATCAGCTGTTGTTGCACCACAGTCAGTTGCTGCTGCACCATGGCCAGCTGTTGCTGCACCATGGTCAGCTGCTGCTGCACCACGGTCAACTGCTGCTGCACCATGGCCAGCTGCTGCTGCTGCACCACAGTCAGCTGCTGCTGCACCACCGTCAGCTGTTGCTGCACCACAGTCAGCTGTTGCTGTACAACAGTCAGCTGCTGCTACACCACCATCAGCTATTGTTGCACCAGTCAGCTGCTGCTGAACCACAGTGAGCTGCTGTTGCACCACGGTCAGCTGTTGCTGCACCACGGTCAGCTGTTGCTGCACCAGTCAGCTGTTGCTGAACCACAGTGAGCTGCTGTTGCACCACAGTGAGCTGCTGTTGCACCACGGTCAGCTGCTGCTGCACCACAGTCAGCTGCTGCTGCACCACAGTCAGCTGCTGCTGCACCACAGTCAGTTGCTGCTGCACCACAGTCAGCTGCTGCTGCACCACCATCAGCTGTTTCTGACCAACATGACTCATCCGGAACCTGTCCATCCAGCCCTGCCGTCATTGTTTACAAGCCAGGGTGGCCGGTTGCATGCATACATTCGATACATTTTGTATTATTCCATTGTTTATAGTGCTTGTAACTGCTAAATAAGCCACCATGGGCCCAAAGAAAGCTTCTAGTGCCAACCCTGTGGTAAAAAGGGTGAGAAATATGTACTATCATACCACGATCAGCTGCTGCTGCACCACTGTCAGCTGTTGCTACACCACAGTTGGCTGTTGCAGAACCACAGTCGGCTGTTGCTGCACCATGGTCAGCTGTTGCTGCATCACGGTCAGTTGTTGCTGCACCACAGTCAGCTGTTGCTGCACAACAGTCAGCTGCTGCTACACCACCATCAGCTGTTGCTGCACCAGTCAGCTGTTGCTGAACCACGGTGAGCTGCTGTTGCACCACGGTCAGCTGCTGCTGCACCACAGTCAGCTGCTGCTACACCACCGTCATCTGTTTCTGCACCACGGTCAGCTGCTGCTGCTGCACCAAAGTCAGCTGTTGCTGCACCATGGTCAGTTGTTGCTGCACCATGGTCAGCTGGTCCTAGTGGCATTAAAAGAAGAAGGGAAGTAACCCCAGAAAAGGAGTGCTACCTAAAGTCCTAATGGAAGGGGATTCCCCTTCTAAACATTAACAACTTCCATACTCTCCCCTCCTCCCATCCCATCAATCATCACCAGATCTTCAATAAAGGTAAGTGTCAGTTTGTGTGTATTAAAGTTAGACTTTTTCACTGAAGAGGACCCTGACAAATCTAAAAGCAATGCTCTGAAACAATGTCTACAGCAGCTGATACCTTACCGTCAGCTGTATAATGTACTGCAGGGTTAAATAACCCAGAAATCCATTACAGAATTTATGCACACTCCAGTACAACCATTGACTTCAGTGCCAGAACCTCTACCATCCACCTCAGCTTAGTAGAGTCAAAGCATAACTCTCCACTCTCTTCATAATCATCAACAAACACCAGCATCTACAATTTAGGGTAAAACATACTGTAGTCTTAGATAGTAAAAACATAATACATCACGACAATGTACTACAATTACATATTAACTTTTATTTTTGTAATGTCTGGAGGTCCAAAAAAAAAAAAAAAAAGTTTGGCTTAATGGGGGGGGCTTCGAGGAACATAACCCTATTTTTCCCATAAGTTCTTCAGTTTATCTAACATGGATTTACCTAACGCAGCATTTTCAGGAATGTAACTACAATGTAATATAACAGTCTACACACACACAGAAGTGGAATGATGTCCAAATGTTTGTGGAGAAGTATCACCCTGAGCAAGCTGAAACAAGCCATCTTTGCAACAAGTTCAGTGACAGAACCATGTCCCATTTTAGGGAAATCTTAAAGAGGCACCAGAAACAGAAGACTGTGGACAGTTATTTTGTGAGACAGGGGTCCAGTGACTATCAAGCTGGTCCTAGTGGCATTAAAAGACAGAGAAGGGAAGTAACCCCAGAGAGGGCTTTGATACCTGAAGTCCTCATGGAGGGAGATTCTCCGTCCAAACACTAACCCCAACTCGCTCTCTCCTCCTCCTTATCTTCCAGATGTCATCACCAATCTTCAATAAAGGTAAGTAAAATGTTATTTTATATGTTTATTTAAATTTATTAATACATAGTTGAACACTATATTTGTTGTACGTAAAACTGAAATTAATCTCCATAAAATGTATTTTTTTTTTGTGAATATTTTTGGGTTTCTGGAACGGATTAATTGTATTTCCATTATTTCTTATGGGAAATATTGCTTCGCTTTTCAGACTCTTCGAATTTAGAACTAACTCCTGGAACGGATTAAGTTCGATATTTGAGGTTCTACTGTATTATTATTATTATAATTATTATTATTATTATACATATTATTATTTTTATTTTTATTATTATTATTACAATATAAATAATTTGTAATTTTTATTCACACAAAAAATATAAGATTTACTGTTATGCCTTATGGCAATAATTGTATAAATAATGTCAACCCATTCACGACTAAATATTGGAATGGACAGTGACGTCATTTGTTTACTCTTGAACAAAGCTAAAACAATTGAACATTTCTCCTACATTGAGCTCAATTTCAAGGTACAGTGGACCCTCGAGTTTTGGCAGCCTCGACTTTCGTGAAATTCGACCTTCGGCGAGTTTTTTTTGTCAAAATTTGGCCTCGAGTTTCGTGATTAGACTCGTGTTTCGGCAACCATCCGGTACCCGTCCACCCGTCACCGCGCTCAGCAAGCCAGTCTCCCACGCCATTCACACTCAGTGTGCCATTGTTTACCAACACGTGGCCATCACCCCGCGGGTTCATGCAATACATTTCGTAATAATCCATTGTTTTTTTTGTGCTTGCAACTGCTAAATAAGTCATCATGGACCCAAGGAAAGCTAGTGCAAGCCCTTTGGTAAATAAAGTGAGGAACGCGATCCAGAGGGATTTTGAAGGGTTTGAGGCAGACCCTCTGCCTGTTGTGGAAGGTGTTGCGGCATTGGGCAAGTCCATGGGGTTGGAGGTGAGTGACGGGGATGTGGAAGAGTTGGTGGAGGACCACAGGGAAGAGCTAACCACTGACGTACTGCAAGAGCTTCAATTGGAACAGCATTAGACCACAGCTGAGGAATTTGCTTCAGAGGAGGAGGAAGAGGGAGTGGATAAGGTGCCTTCTTCAAAGATTAAGGAGATTTGTGCCAAGTGGAATGAGTTGCAAAGTTTTGTTGAAAAGTATCATCCTGACCAAGCTGAAACAAGCCATATCTGCAACATGTACAATGACAGTGTTGTGTCCCACTTCAGGAAAATCTTAAAGAAACGCCAGAAAAAGACCTCTCTGGGCAGATATTTTGTGCGATGGGTCCAGTGACTCTCAAGTTGTTCCAGTGACATTAAAAGAAGAAGGGAAGTGACCCCAGATAAGGGCTTGCTACCTAAAGTCCTAATGGAAGGAGATTCTCCTTCCAAACAATAGTGTACACCTTCCTCCTATTCCCTCCTCCCGTCTTATATCCACCCAGAAGTCTTCAATAA